>NC_081410.1:33255078-33555793 GCF_030272615.1 Cryptomeria japonica | reverse complement strand
ACAATGTACGATGTTAGATTTAGCCCATAAACATAACATCATTTATCAGGGAGATTATAAAGTTAATAAAATCAAGTTGCAAAATCTTAAATGCAAGTTTGAAAATTTAAATATGTTTGAGAATTAAGATATTTCTAGCAATAACCTCTATGTTGATGAGATAGTAACTAGTATTAGAGGTATTGTTGCTAACGTAAAAGATGATGAGGTTGTGAAGAAGGTATGTAAGGATCTAGACAAATATCCAATGGACCAGGTATAAGGCACTCTAACTACTTTTAAGATGAGAGAGTTTGGCATAGAAGCCCATAAGAGAGAAGCTACATTCAAAATTTGTAAAAGGAAAGAAGATGGAAATGATGATGATCAATCTAATGGTATTGATGAAGTTGAAGCAAACTTCGAGAGAATAATGAAGAAAGGTACTATGAAATAGAAAGATAAGTTAACTTTAAAATGTTTTAATTGTAGATGGATTGGCCATTTTTCTTCTAAATGTACTTACAAAGAAAATTATAATAAAAGAGAAGAATATTTTTGTTTTTTACAAATTTCTATGCTATCTTGTATATGTTAGCAAGTCTTTTGGACTCTATAAGGTTGTTAGGTTGTTATTTTCAATATGTTAGATTTTGTTAAGCTTAGCATATGGTCTATATTAGTTTGGTCTTTAGGGTTGTTTTTTATTAAGATAAATTGGTTTTACAGGGACCTGAAACCCAAATCCATCTAAAAAATATATAGAGTTACCACAAACTAACTAGCTGCTAAATAACAACAAAAATAGGGGACGCAACCTAGAAAGTCAAACCACAAGAAACACCAACAAAAAATAGCTAAGTAAGATCTTTTATCAGCTCAACATTAATCTGGATCACTTTGTTATTGATCTCCTACATTTCTTCCATGATGAACCTCGAATTGCCTCTTTCCTATTTTTTACTCTTGGTCCTAGTAGATGGCCTTGTAGATGCCTGCATATCTTGGTTTTTCTTGTCCAGGTTAATGTGTGAGGATAGTTCTGATCTGGTCATATGATATTTTTACAAGGCAATTTCCTTGTTGACTCTTTTAAGGCCTTTGGTACTGTTATACATTGCCTCCTTACTAACCTCCATGAAGCCCTTAAGTTTACCCTTTAAATCTTGGATTTCATTCTCTAACTTGTCAATCCTAGGCTCATGCTTTGTCTTCATGACCTTAATATCTTCCATGATTTTTTGGGACAAATTTAAGAGTTTATCTATTTTATCAGGTGCCAGATTCTCAGTAAATGAGTCTACAATATCCTTGATCCCCTATTTTAAGAAATTAATTTCACCAAAAACCCATAGGAAGAATTTCTCCTAATTAGCAAACAAAATTGTTAGGAGCTTGTCAACATCCATTTCATCACATTTAATCTCATTTGGGTCCACATTAAGGGGGATATCAAGTTTAATCTCAATTTACCCTTTTCCTTGAATCTCCACCTTTTTTCTAGTCTTCTGCTTTTTATGATTTTGCGGATCCAAAATTTTGGGATGAGACACAGGGGATTTCAACTTTTTTGCTGCCCATCTAGGTGGAATATTTTTGCTACTATTTGTGCCAGGTGTGGGATTGTGAGAGGGACCCTCATCATCTGATGGCTTATATTATGAATCATCTAAAATATGGATGCCATTCCAATCCATACCAATTCCGCCCTCTGCCTCGCCAAACTCTGTGTCTGAAACATCATGCACCTCTTAGCTAGCTAAGGATTTAGGGTTTCTTAGAGTAGGGGAGGGTTTAATGTCATGAGCCTTAGTGTCCTCCATAACTCAGAGGACAAGAGATGACAACAAATAAAATGGGATTGAAATTCTTTTATCATGCCCAAAGTGGTTCAGAATAGTAAAATTATAGGAAAATATACTAACATAGTAGTCATCAAGGGTTATGTACCTCATAATAATCTCCACCATGTCTGCCTAGAGCTTCAAAAGGTCCTTTTGATTGTAGCCTCCATCTAGGTTCTTCTTGACTCTAATTCTTTCTCTCTTTTTGTAATAGAAAATTGAGAGGGCTTCTTCCAAATTTTTCCTTTCCCTATAGAATTTTTGACCCTCCATGCTGAGCCTAGTAATCTCAACAATGAAGGGTTCATCAATCTTGTACTCCACCCCGTACATGCTTAAGACCTCATTATTTCAATTTCTAACAAACAAATCCATGAACTGGTGGTTCTAACCATGTAGTTTTTTGACAAATGGTTTCATACCCCCATCTACAACTTCCCTCCAGACCTCTTCATTTTTCTCCCAAAGCTTGCATGAAGATGACTCCATTTTGTTCTTGCTTCCCCCCATAAGATTGATCCCTTTATAAATTTTACTAGTAACACTAAAACCGGGCTTTAGATAGAAAAAACAAACCAGACCCATAGGAAGAATCTAGAAGGTCATTGCCACAACTTTCAATGAATAGCTTTACACATTTTAGAAGTTGTCATGATTAATGCTAAATCAAAGATATATTTTCAGCATCATCCCTCACCACTTCACACAAATAAATTGGAAAGGATTCCTCTTCCCACCATCACTTTTCATCATCTATAGCTATGAAGAGATTAGCCATGTGGTCTACATGCCTGTTACCCTCTGTCAAAACGTGCAAAATTTGAATTGCCTCAAATTTGGCAATCATATCAAAACATTCCTACATTAAATTATTAATCATGTAGCTAGGGGTAGTCTTTTTAATAAAATGGCTAATAATATTTAGTGAATCACTTTCCAACCAAAATTTCTTGAATCCTCCACGGATAGCTGTTTTAAGCCTAATGTAGGCCACATTTTCCTCAGCATAATGGTTTGTCTGAGTGCCCAGTGGGAGTGCCACTGCCAAGACAAGCCTACCATTATAATCATGAGAAGCTCCCACACAATCTGTTAGCCCAGGATTTCCTTTGGCCACCGCATCAACATTAGTTTTGATCCATCGTCTAGGAGGAGCAATCCAAGCAATGTTGGGTCTAATGTGCTTTGTTTTAACATTAGACCTTGAAATATCACAATCAATGTGCCATCTATTGATAATGTCCTAGTGAAATTTGAAGGAATGAATGGTAGAATCAAGCTTATGGGAAGTTCATGAAGTGATGAAATTATCCTTAATAGAGGTTTGGATACGTTGAGCAACCACTAAAACTAAAGAATCTATCTCTAAAGACGTGGTTATTTCTGTACATCCAAATTCCCCAGGCAATATGAGGAAGCATAAAATTCCATAAAACCATAATAGATTGGTTATCCAAGTGGCAAGACTATTTTGGTCTTTAGGGTTGTTATAAGGTTTTTTGGTGGCTAATTCTAGTCTCTGGTAAAGGACTATTTTTTGTAACTATTTGGATTCATCTATTGTTGTAGTTCACTCTATATTATACTCATCTATTATATTGATATATATTTTAGGTTGTATTCCTTTTATCAAAAAAAAAAGAGAGGAGAAAATATTAATAAAATAGATAATTTTAAAATAATTCTTTATTACAAATAAAGAAGTTGTTCATCTGAAGATAAGGATTGTGATAATTTAAATTATGAACATAATTTTTGGCTATGAAAGTTGATAATAAAGTAATGTTGAAAATTGTATGGAGTTTCATATTTTGCAATCTAATAAAAATAATGAAAAATATATTATTGTGTGAACTGGCTTCTATGTGAGAGAGGAACCAAATGATTGGGTGATTGATAGTGGGTGCTCCAATCATATGACCTTTATTTTGTAGTTTGAAAAATATAATGAAAATTTTATTATTGTGTGAATTGGCTTCCATGCTACAGAGGAAGTAAATGATTGGGTGATTGATAGTGAGTATTCCAATAACATGACTTGTAATAGGAGTAACTAGTCTTAACAAGTGGAATGGAGGATCTATCAAGTTTGGAGATGATGGGTTAGCATAAATTTTTGGAATAGGTGTAGCAAATATTGATGGAAAACATAAGATGGGAGATGTTCTTTATGTTAAAGGACTGAAACATAATCTTCTCAGTGTTAGTCATTTGTTCAGCTAAGTGTACAAATTCATATTTCATGACAAGGTGTGTTAAATTAGAAAACAAAGCTCTGAATGATTAATAGTGAAAGCATCTAGGACTAGAAACAATGTTTATCATTTAAAGAGGACATCTATAAAGTTGAAAAATAATATCTACATCTAAATGAGATTCTTCATAATCCATGATCTGTAGCCACTATAACTCTCCAACATTAACAATGATCTCAGTGGGAAGTATTTTGAAGATGTCAAAATCCATTAAAGTCTTGTGTACGAAGTCTGGGAGGAAATATTGTTATTAGGGTCAACTTTGATAAAGCAACCCACCTCGTTACCAATTGATAGATTCATAGGTAGCAGAGTGTAACAAGTAAAGAGGATGGTGGTGGAGCAAAAAATCTATAGGATCCATAAAGCAATTGTAGAAGGATGTCTAGCGGTGAGGAGATAGGGCACATGAAATCTATTTCTAAACACCCCAAAAAAAAAATCTTTATTATTTGTAATGTCAAAGAAAATCACAAAGGAACAATAAGCACAAGGATAAATCTCCATGTTACTAGACACTAGTGGGCTCCATGGTTAGGAATCTAGGAGTGCAATGTTAGAAGAGATGGTCATAGATTGTTAAATCAACCAACAAGTGCTATCTTCTCAAAATAAGAGATGCAATCCAATACCTCCTTACCCTATATCACGTCTGAAATAGAGGAGGATTAGATGTGGCTTGACAGAAGTGTTTGCAATGGAAGAGATAGGTAGGGTTTTCTATAAAAGATATGACTCTAAGTTTGAAATATCTACAACCAATTTGAAGATAGGAGAACATTTACCAAGTGAGTCATTGAACTACTAGTCAACAAGGGTAGGAGATGGAGGTTTGAATTTGTGAGATGGGAGGATTTGTGGGAGAACATAAGAAGAAGTTTTTTGGACTAATATAAGAAGTCTAGAATATTATAATATTATATTAATTAGTTTCATTTATAATTTGGAAATTACATTATAGGCTAGTTAAGAGGTAGTAAATTATAAATTAATAGTTAGTTTGCACATGAAATGTATATCTTTATATGTCAATAAATTGTAATAAAGATTATACCAAATAAATATAGAATTAAATATATATTATTGTATTTTTTGTAACCACGATTTAGGTTCAATAAAAATATTCATTTTTCATAAAAAACCAATAAACTCCTCAAGTGCTTCGGATTTCATAGGAAAACACACACCTATATGTATTAAGCTGTGAATATTTCATTACTTTTATCCTTATAAGAAATTCACATCCATCTTGCTTTAATATTTCGCAATCACTAAAATTAATATGTTTACTCAAGTGAGAATTGAAACACCTTCCATCATTATTTTTCTTTGTATAGAGACTAGATCTTGAAGATTCAACTACCCATTTTTTATGTTTTATAATTATTCTATTACACACATGTATATGTCATTGCTTGATGATGTTCTACAACTAAATGCAATATGCATAAGCACCCTTTCCAAGTTCCTTACCTATTACTTTGTAGTTATCTTGCGTGTTTAACTAGGTAACTTATCTTCATGAAATTTAACCTTTTAGTCTTGACAATGATTACTAAAACATATATTACATTCTTATTGATTCATAAAATTTATATCACATTTGCAAATTTATTTACATTCCACTACAATACATTGCACTTATATCACTATAAAATTTTATATCATGAGACCTATCATCTCTCAAATAAATCTTAATGCCACCATTTTTCTCATGAAAGACTTCATATCAATGTTCATTGCATGACTTGTGAATAGATGCCTCCAATGTATAAACTAATCACCACAATAAATTTTTTTTTAAAAGAGTAGCATATGACATAAATAACTTCATATTATTGAGGTAATCATTTATCTTATCCTTGCTATATTTTGTAGCTTTCCTTTAAAATCTGAAACTTGAATTTTTAATTAACATATTTTAAAACATCTAACATGATTTTTTTAGTTATATGTGAATCCATTACATTTGACATGCTAAATAGAAAAAATCTTAGTAAGTAAGACAAGGATTTTTGCCTGGGCATGCAATGGAGATTGCTGAAGGAATATAAAATAGCAATAAAATTGCAAAAAAAAAATAATACAGTATATAGAACATATTAAATTTAAGATAATTTCATTATATTCATTCTTTGCATTCTATATTCATCATACATTTTTGTGTATATATAGATTGAACAATATAACTAAAACTTTTCGACTACTTCCAATTACCCATAAACAAATAACTAAATACATTTGTAATGTTCATTATCCTTCATTCTCTCCCGTAATGAATATTAGGGAAAAAAATGGACATTATTCTATCCTTTCTCCCCCATAATGAGCATTTTGAATAAAACCTCCAAAATATATGTTGCAGCAATATCCCAAAACTCTAGAACCTACAAACTCAAAATCTTCATCAAACTAAATAACTATACTCATGGGACCTATCTCGCAATCCAACCAAAAATTTACAAGTTCTAGGAGCAAACAATGTCCAAAGCCATTGCCAACAATGCCAGAAAATCAACAAATCTACATAACATCTAAAGCGTGGACCATACATCCAAAGTATACAAAATTCATTTCTCTGAAAGTTAAACTTGAATCTTGTATACAAATACCAATAAATAACACCTTTGCAAATAACAATTGCACCAACATCATTAAAACAAATCATAAAATTTGTTTCCTCCAAATTCACTTTCTCTAGACATTTGGCAAGATAATGATTTCATTTTTATATAGGAGCAATTATGATTTAATACAATTTTGAGCATACATATTATATTGTACCAACTTGATCCATAACTCCTCATATTCCATTTAATTCATCCTAACATAGATTTATTATTTAGTTCTTTGTTCCAACATATCTTTTCACAATGATTTGTTAATCCAAATAGGGTATAGGGCTATAAATCCCAACATTTGTCCTTTGCATGCACTTTCTTTTTACAATGAGAGCAGTAAATTAACTTAACATCTAGATAATTATTATCTATAACATTATTTATTGTACCTTTAAAATACCCCAAACCTTCATACTTTGGCCTCATTATTGGCTCAATTGATTCTCTCATTCCGTGTTCATGATTGCCTAATCCTTGACCTTTGTAACCCATCTCTTTCATGATTTTAAACCAACATTGCCTTCAAAACAACAAGCAACATTTGCATAACCACATCTTGAAAGATTTGCAGACTCAACATATTATCACCTTTTGTACAAACACCTTAACCAAAATAACAATTATCAAATGAAGAACATAAATATTCTATGTCACATGAAACATCACAAACTTATATTTTTTACCTTAGACATTCACTATATAGAACCAGTTTTTCATTTTCTTCTTTCAGTTTTAATATTTCTCTAATCTATAATTATTTTTCTCTTCTAATCTCTTTAACCTTTCTTCCAAATCATTATTCATTTCTTTGACCTCATCAAACAATTTTATTGCAGCTTTTAACTTTATATTTTTCTCATTAAGTTCTATGAACTCTTGTTTTAAAACATCCATTTGACAAATTAAATGTTCATTTAATTGCTTCACTTTTTTCACTATCTTCATCATTGAAATAAACAATTTCAACTCACCTTCTTCCATGCCTTCAATCTATCAATATGCTTTATACAATCTCTCTTGTTAAGTAATGCGAACAACTCCTTCAAATTAACTGCTACAACAGTAATTTCTCGAAAAATTGAAACGAATGTAAAATCAGTAATAAAACTGAAATAAATAGAAGAAATGGAATTCTGATTGGTTTCATGTGTGCTCGCTGGTCTAATTCCTTCTTACATCCAATAAGCCTCACATCAAGCAACAACACTTCTTAGAGACAAACTTAAAAATCGCTTGTTTATCCCTTATCAAAAATCCTCCTTTTAGACGGCATAATCCACAATTGCTCCTATGTTCCTCTTTTTCTCTACTCCTGTGATCCTCTTTTCCTCTACTCCTATGATCCTCTTTTTCTCTACAGGTGGAAATAATGAACAACTACTAATCTTACTCAACAATCCTTCCTTTAACAAATTCAAAATCACAAAATGTTATTTATGTTTGACTTAATTCTTTTGACAATAAACAAATAACTTTTCATCTGGGGCTTCTCTATACTTCGACAGTGGTGATTAATGCCTTCAGAAATTAATGTCCAAACAAATCAAGTTTAACAAATACTGACGCAATATTTTTGTGGTGGCTATCCGCAGTGACCTCTCCAATTTTACAACAGTTTGCGATCCTTTGTGAAATCTCCATCAATTGATTTTCCTTATCTTTACTCTAGTAGTTACTTCCTTTCCTTCTCCAATCGGAAAACACTTCAAACAGCGATTCCTTTCCTCCTTTAGCATTTTCCCTTTCAGGCAGGTGCTTTCCTTATCTTCAACAGATTTGTCTTCATTTCTGCGGTGTCTATCTTCTGCGATCTAGATTTTGGTGGCTTCTTTATTTTCATTTGCCACTTGAAACTCCAGCAACTCCTTCAGCGACTCCCTCAATCTTCTTTTCTTTGACAACTACAGCAATTCCGATCTTCTTATTTCTATGAAAGTAAGAGCTTTCATTCTATTTTGAAATAGTTTACACAAATTTACCCATCTTCATTCATCTGTGTTCCGATACCAATTGAAGGAATATAAAATAACAACAGAATTGAAAAAACAAATAATACAGTGCATCAAGAGAATATATAAATTTAAGATAATTTCATTATATTCACTTTCGGTTACATATTCATCATATGTTTTTCCAACTACTTCCAACAACCCATAAACAAATAACTAAGTATTGTTCATTATCCTTCAATTGCAAACTGAGACAATATCAAACCTTGTGATTTTACCCCCAAAAAAAAACATATTACTAGCAATTATTTGCAGACAAGCTGCAACACTGAATTTGTATTGACAAGATTAGAGATTCAAGCTGATCTGACGTATAATATTGACCACCGGACAAATTAATCCTGCATCTTTCTTTCACAGCAAGATCTATCAGTAAGAGGTATTATAGGTAATTGCAACGGTTATACAAAGGAAGGTCTTCAAAATCAGACAGTTTAACAACTTCCTCAGTTGGCAAAGCAACCCAGGAAACATCAGATCCCAGGGAGCTTTAAAACGAAAACAGTCTGCAGGGACTCGATTATTTATAGTTGCAGACAAGCCCAACGATTTCTTACAAACCCAACTGACATTTCTTTTTACATCAAACAAACTGATGATAATACATCTACAAATTCTAGCTGACACTTATGCAACCTGTGGACTTATAGTTGTTCATTACTCTAACTACTGAATCAAAAAGCATTAAGAAACGCATTTCTAAACCATCGAGCTCTGCACAATTTTTAACATTCCATCCTATTGTCATGGGATATTTCAGATTCATCTGTCCTTTTCCTCCTCTTCTGACTCTCAGTGTGAAGACAAGGATGAAGAAAAGGATCCATATACACTCCCAACTCAACATTCGAAGGGAAGTTAAGAATAGCCTTCGAACCGCGCATTTGGAAAACCGAACGGTCATATGCTTCTGCAGCTTCTTCGGCTGTATTGAAGGTGCCTAGCCAGAGTTTGGAACCCTTCTTTTTAGGCTTTCTAATCTCTGCAGCATATTTCCGGCGAGGCTTAATGAACCTCACTCCCCTGTAATGCCTTTTTTGATACTCACAAGAAAAAGTGGAATTCGTCGTCTGGTCGGAGAATTCGTCGTGATCATCAAGCAAAAAGTAGGCAATTGCATTCAAAGTACGGGCTTCATCCGGTGTTAGTGTACTCATTATCGCCGTCGGGGCTGCTCTTTTTCCTTTTCAAGGCAGCATTTGTGGGGAAATTGTGTTTGAGGACTTTCCTTATACGTCGAACCTAAATTGGAAATAGTGTGTATTCATTGTATGCTTCCACTTCGAGTGCTTTCAAACAAAGACAAATTTACACAAATTTTTGCCATATGAATGTAATTAATGTTCATAGTGAACTCTAAAGTGAAGATTATTATAAATAATGTAAGAACTGTCCATGCCTATAGAATGTTAATATATAGTTTTTAATGATTTAGTGTCGTTTCTTAATTAATCTAGTACTTTATATATTAAATTATATGAATAATCAAATTTGAATTTGAGATCTTTGAAAGTGAGTTTAAATTATTAAAGTGAAATAATTGTATTTTAATTTATTAAAAATTATAAAGAATTATTAGTATAATATTAGAAGAGAAATATCATCAATAAATTAATTGACTATAAAGTAACAAATAATTAGTGAAAATAAAGTTACTGGAATTTTTTTATCATAATATAAAATATATTATAAGTCAATAATTTGGTTTAACTTATTATGATTATTAAGATGTAAATTTCAAGAGATGAAACATCATAACTTATTTTATTATTTTTGTTATGTCTATACGATAAGAAAATGAAGGTTGAAGGATAAATTACTAGAAATATTAATGTTATGGTGAGAAGTAGTTCACATAACAAAATCATATGGTGGATATCAATGTACAAAACATGTGGACAACATGAAAAGTTCATCAAGTGATTCCTTCATCTAGTGCCAAGCCACAATCACAAGTAGTTTAAAAATAAGATCAACAATCTAATCCAACTACAATCTCTATGAAAGAAATATTTCTTGGTTACCTTATGAGGGTTCAATATTACTGCATTTAGAATTACACTTTCTCAACTTATAATTTATTTAAATTAGGAAACTTAGAATATGAGGATACATTATTAATGAAAAGAAAATATCTTTTTTTTAAATAATAACAAGATAGAATAATATAATATTTTGAAGGCAAAGTTTATGTAAGATATTTGCTCCTCATAAAATTCTCAAGAAAAAGCTTTAATTGGATTGTGTTTCTATATGTTTCTTGAATGGTCTATGTAGTGTTATAAATTGTATACCTTTGTAATTTCACACTAAATCTAGAAGTAGTTTGATAGTAATGCATAGCTCATGCATGATTATGCTCAATTTCAAGCCATATTTGGAATCTCGGTGCAATCTTCTTGTAAAGTGGAAAATTGAACCCTAGTGATTCCCCACCTAAGAGAGAGAAAGGAAATCACTAGGATGATTTTCACTTGGGAGTTACTTTACATTCAAAAGAGGGGTTGAATTCACTAGATCCAGACCCTAGAGTGAATAAGGATCTGAATACTAAGTGAATTGCAAGGGTGCAATGCAATTTACCCTCTTTTGTAAGTAGAAGAGTTGATTTGTTGACTATGCAGAAAATGAAGGCAAAATGGGTAAAATAAGGAGCTACTGATTTAGGATCGCATTGTAACTTCAGATCTGAGGTATTTAGACTGATACGGATCTGCCTTGCAAATTTGTAGAAAATTCATTGGGACCAGGTTGAACTTGCACCTAGTCCTCCGAAAAATCTGCGAGTCCAAAAGGGTTTTTCCATATCTGCAAATGAAGCCTAAATCAACAATTATAGTTGCGCACCTTCAACCTACACATAGAAAAGAAGGGAAGAAGGGTTGTGGATAGGGGTTTGCCTTAGTCAAAGCCCGATTGAGGAATCAACCTTGAAAGAAAGTAATTGCAAATGCTTAAATGTAAATAATGAAAATGTATACCTTGTAGATCTACAATTTGTTGATGATGGTTGCTTTGCTTCTTGAATGTAATCACAAGTGTTGCATGAAATGGCATGTAACATGACAAAACCCTAACACACACACATGGTTACAAATGGATGTTGTAATGTTTTTCCAATGGGTGAATGAAGAAAACACATGAAGAAGGACATGCTTGAAGACTTTAACACTTGAATGCTTGATGACGATAATGAAGGCCTCCTCCTGAATTCTGCTTATCTATGCTTATTCTTGCATATGCAAATGAGAGGAATAAATCCCTTTTTATACTTGCCTAGGAGAATTAATTTTTATCTCATCGAAGGCCAACATAGGGGAAATTTAAATCCTAAAGAGAAAATTAGGGTCAAGGGCCGAATGGGCCCATCTTAGGGCCACCTTAAGAGGGAGGATAGAGGTTGCATGCCCCAGTCCTGGGGGAAATAGGTTCATCACGCCCATCTCGTGCCCTATTTTGGGGCTTGGATAGGTTTTTGAGGTGATACCATGGCTAAAACAAAAAGAAATTTGAAATGATGATGCAAAGAAGGGTTCCAATTGGGTAGGGAAATAACGTCGCTAGGATGAGGGCCTAAAATACGGTCAAAATTGCAAAGGTTGCAATTTTTTGATGCTACATTTATCCCCCACTTTAGCGAGAGTATGGCTTACACCAATACTGTTGGTAAAGTAGAAGAAAGAGAGATATGAAGATGAGAGATGTGGAACAATACCATAAGG
This sequence comes from Cryptomeria japonica, assembly GCF_030272615.1. NCBI lineage: Eukaryota > Viridiplantae > Streptophyta > Pinopsida > Cupressales > Cupressaceae > Cryptomeria > Cryptomeria japonica. Next base: position 33,543,363 of record NC_081410.1, on the reverse strand, counting down.
ATTATAAGACATCACTAATCTTGAGGATCAGAAGCCCCCAATCTTAGGATCTTAACTCACTCAAACATATGCAAGAGCACACAAGACAAAAATAACAAGAAAAACAAGAGAAGACAAAGAACAAAAGACACACAACAAAAGAAAAACACAAGACCACAAATAAACTAGCTAAAGAGACCTTGATACTCAAATGTCTCAACAACTAATTGAAACACAAAGACAAATGCCATCACATAAACACCAATAATTTCATAAAACAGAAAATCTAACATAATCCATGAACCATCAATTGTAAAACTATGAGTTCATGAGAGGAACAAGAGATAGAAATGAATACACACTTTGGTGATCCATGAGAATAAAGGCGAACAAAAGGAACCATGGACATCTCACCTCTAGAATTAGGTGATCCATGGGGAAGAAGGGACATGGAAAGCTAGCCCCTAGATTCTGCCTAGGTGATCCATGTAAGGGAAAAGAGTGAGAACACCAAGAGTTCCACTCAACCTAGTGCACGTCTGTGCAAATGAGGTTTGAAGTAACTCATAGGAGTCTATTCCTGAGTATGCTACAAGTTGTATAAGATGTATAGTACAAATGTCAAGAAAGTGGCAACATCTATCTCTAAGAGGTTGCCCTCTAGTTCTAAGAATATCCCATTGTATAAGAGAAAAGTGGCAACATCTCATTCTGAGAATGACCCATTGTATAAGGGAAAAGAGGCAACATATTGCTCTGAGAATGACCCATTATATAGAAGAAAAGCATAGACATCTCGTTTCGAGAATGACACACTATATAGAAGAAAAGTGGTGACATCTCATTTTGAGAATGACACACTATGCAAGGGAAAAGTGGCAACATCTCACTCTAAGAGGCTACCCTTTGGTTCCAAGAATGACCCATATATAAGAGATACAATGTACGAGAGAAATATAATACAAAAGGAGGAGCACGGGTGCCCCCCCCTTAAGATGTCAACATATTTTAATCTAGATATCTTAAGGAAAGTAGAACAAGGATAGCTACCTTCAACACAAAGAAGATATCCATTATGCAGCAATGTCATAGATCTATGCAAGAAAGGGAATACTCTTCAAGCAAGAATAAGATAGTTGAAAAGAGATATCTTGTTGTAAGTGTAAAGGAGATCCTTGGAGGAGAAGAGATCTTTGCGCAAAAGACATCTACCTCCAAAAGGAGTTGTCTTAGACAAATATAACATCTTCTAGAACAAAGCACAGAAGAGAACAAGAATTGAATCCTTCCTCGTATTGCTAGGTGAAAGATATTCTTGATGAAGGATGAATCACTTTTATCCCAATGGGTATGGATGAATTTATTATAGATGTACATTACCAAGTGTGAAAGAGATTGTCGTCAAGGAATTACACTTCTTGTGTAAGAGAGAACCCTTGAGTGAACAACAACAATTCCACACAAGGAATGACATCAAGTAGTAAAACTCACACCATCCACAATAGTGGAAAGAGTGGATACTTAGAGAGAGAGAGAGAGAGAGAGAGAGAGAGAGAGAGAGATCACTTCACCCCAAGTGTAGGACAATGAGAAAGAGATTACTCATAAGAGACACACTATTTCAAGCAAGGAATACATCCTAATGAAGGAACAGACATGCACTCGCATGAAGGATAACTCTATTCAAGAAAGGACATCAAGTTATAAATAACACAATAGAAGAGATAGTTTGCAAAGAGAGAGAAAGAAGAAGATTCACAAAAGTTATCTGAGGAGAGATTGTTCATAATAAACGTACTGTTTCAAGCAAGGAGAAGATCCCACTCATGGAATAAACATATGCTCACATGAAGGAAAACTCCATGCAAGGAAAGAGATCAAGTTTATGAATAATATACTCCATAAAGAAAATAATGAAACCTTAGGATGAGGAAAAGGAATATTCTTGCCCCCCAAGCATAGAGGCAAGAATAAATAGATTATTATGTTGCTCACTAAGTCTGATTGCACCTAAAATTGTACCACCATGAATGACAAGGAGCCCCCAATAGGTAGGCTAACTATGTCACATAGTGGGGAGCAACATAATAGGAACTTGAATTTTATTTTAAACGATCATGATGAATATACCATTAATTGTTAGATTTTATTTTTAACATTCCTGAATCAATGTAATGTTGTATTTGTGTTTTCAAATCTTGACACTCATTAGTATAATTGCCATGGGTTTGATGATATTTACAAAAAGGAGAAGTCTGAGAATGTTGTTTATATTTTCTTCTTCGTTTAGGACTAAGAGGAGATATTAATTTGGAATTTAGAAGATTGGTCAACACATTTTCTTGTTGTAACTCAAAATTAGAGTAAGAAGGTTGGGATTTACAAGACAATGGAGAAGAAGATGTTGACAAAGGAAAGTGCGATTTCTCATGACTTTGTCACTCACATTCAAGATTTTTTCCATTGCATCCATGTGTATGTTCAAAAGAGGGTTCACTCTTAGGGGGAACTAGATTGAAGTTTAAAGAGGCCCAATCAATTTCAAGATTTGTGTAAGACTTTAGAATATGAAATTCTGTAAAATGTAGGACTGAAATCTAAGGACCCCCAATCATCCTCTAAGAGTTCTTCTTTAGGAACTTCTTTCGTAGGAGATGTTGTATTTGAGTGAATTGAAGAGAGGATTGTAGGAACTAAGAAAGCATATGATGCTTCACTTATGTTCTCATCAACTATCTCATTAGTATACGTGTAAGGCACTACATGATAATCAAGGAGAATTTTTGGTTTCCTAAGAACAAGAATGGAATTGATTTGATTTTTGTTAGGTTCTTAATTTCTGGGAGGGAGAGCATTATGATGAGAAATAATATCATCCTCTTGTTCTCAGGTATGTTTATGTTCAAGACACTCATTAGGAAAAGGAATATCATATGTATTTAATGCTTCATCTTTAGAGGGAAGATCATGAAATGAGGGTATGGTAGCACTAGGATAAGTATCCATAATATTATCCTCTTGCAGAAAATAATCCTTATGAGGGAGGTACTTTTTAGGAGAAGAAGGAACACAATTCTCCAAAGATTCATCTTTAGGAGGGAGACCTTTGAAAGAAGTGTCCATATTCCCTTTTTGCACCAATGTGCCCTCATTAATGAGATCAATTTTGGCAGAGGGTAAATCATAGGTATGAATGAAAGGGAGAACTAAATTACCATCATATGTAGAAAAGGGAACATCATGAACATCTTTAATGTAACTTGAAATTGAATTACAAAATAAGATAAGAACTCCATATACACTTATGATCAAACAAGAAAATAATGTTCACCTCATACATGCATAGAAAATTGAATATAAGAGGAAAAATAAAATTTGAATTGCAAACTTGAAATTAGAATTTGCAATTTCAGACTTGCAAAATAATTGAATAATTCAAAATTCTAGGAAAAATTACTATTAAATTAAATGAACAAATTGATTGAAATAATAAAGAGCAATAATGCCACCTCCTAGGAGATTGAAATTTAAAATTAGGATTATATAAAAAATAACCCCAAGAGAGATTGATTTTTTAAAATTAGAGCCTATGGTATAACACTTAATTTCAAATTTAAAATGGACACAATTAGGGTAGATTATAATTAGCCACTTAATTTTAAATGTTTCCTTAAAAGTTGCAATGTTGAAATTAGGAAACATTTTTGATTTTAGAGGGATCAAAATTTGACAAAATCAACCAATTTTCAGGATTTAAGCAATTAAACATAGTCATAACAGTCTCCTGAAATTTCAGGAAAAAAACTAGGGACCAAGTTGAAAGTGCACCCGATCATCCCAACTTTTTCAGAAATTTTCAGAGATCAAAATTCGATAAAATCAACCAATTTTCTGGATTTAAGCAATTAAATACAGTCATAACAGTCTCCTAAAATTTTGGGAAAAAAGCTAGGGACCAGGTTGAAAGTGCACCCGGTCCTCCCAACTTTTTCAAAAAATTTCAGGGATGAAAGCTACAATGATTTGAGAGCTAACCCCAAAAAATTGATTGATTTTGCAATCTCTAGATAGGATAAATTAAGGTTTGAATGTCGAAATAGGACCCTATTAGGGTTTTGAAAAAGATAAGAAATTGAATTGCAAATTTGAAAAAGGTCAAACCTAATGGATAGGGTCACCTTGAATAATATTAAGAAAATCGAAATTGGTTGAAATTGATTGAAATTCTCATAAAATCCAATTAAATTTAGAAATTAGGGTTTGAGGACCTAACCATTGAATTTTAAAATTTTGAATTTTGGGAAAAGTGGGGAAATTGAAAATTTGAATTTTAGGCAAGAAGACACATCTAAAAAAAGTCACCAATCTAAAAATTAAATGTAAATCCAATTTTTGTACAAGCTCAAGTTGATATTTGAAAATTAATGTTTTGACAATTAACCACTTAATTTTGTAAGTTTGATTTGCAAATTGAACAAGACAATGAAAGAATTGAATTTGATAAGCAATGTAATTTTCAGATCTAAGATGATAAAGAGCAGTTTTTGAAAAATACAAGTTCAATGTAAAGCATGTAAGACGTCGGGTTCACCAAAATGTAAAGTGGAAAATTGAACCCTAGTGATTCCCCACCTAGGAGAGAGAAAGGAAATCACTAGGATGATTTTTACTTGGGTGATACTTTATATTCAAAATAGGGGTTGAATTCACTAGATCTAGACCCTGGAGTGAATAAGGATCTGAATACTAAGTGAATTGCAAGGGTGCAATGCAATTTACCCTCTTCTTTAAGTAGACGAGTTGACTTGTTAACTATGTAGAAAATGAAGACAAAATGGGTGAAATAAGGAGCTACAAGTTCGGGATTGCACTATAACTTCGGATCTGAAGTATTTAGACTGATAGAGACTTGCCTTGTAAATTTGGAGAAAATTCATTTGTACTGAGTTGAAGTTGCACCTGGTCCTCCGAAAAATCCATGAGTCGGAAAGGGTTTTTCTGTCTCTACAAATGAAGCCTAAATCTGCAATTGCATTTGTGCACATGCAACCTACACACATAAAAGAAAAGAAGAAGAGTTGTGGATAGGGGTTACCTTAGTCAAACCCCAGTTGAGGAATCAACCTTGAAAGAAAGTAATTGGAAATGCTTAAATGTAAATAATGAAAATCTATACCTTGTAGATCCTCAATTTATTGATGATGTTTGCTTTGCTTCTTGAATGTAATCACAAGTGTTGCATGAAATGATATGTAACATGAAAAAACCCTAACACACACATGCTTACAAATGAATATTGTAATGTTTCTCCAATGGATGAATGAAGAAGACACATGAAGAAGGATATGTTTGAAGACTTGAACACTTGAACACTTGATGATGATAATGAAGGCCTCCTCCTGAATTTCACTTATCTATGCTTATTCTTGCATATGAAAATGAGAGTACTGAATCCCTTTTCATACTTTCTTAGGAGAATTAATTTTCATCTCAACAAAGGCTAACATAAGGGAAATTTAAATCCCGAAGAGAAAATTAGGGTCAAGGACTGAATGGACCCATCTTAGGGCCACCTTAAGAGGAAGGTTAGGGGCACTATGCCCGTGTCTAAGGGAGATAGGAGCGCTATGCTCCTGTCCTACCCTATTTTGGGGCTTGGACAGGATCCTGAGGTCATACTAGGGATAAAAGAGGAGGAAATTTGAAATGATGATGTAGAGAGGGGTCCCAATTGGGTAGAGAAATATCGTCACCAAGGTGAGGGCCTAAAATACAGTCAAAATTGCAAAGGTTGTAATTTTATGATGCTACACTTTATTCAGTGACCTTTGTTTCAACCAAAAATGTTGGGACTAGGGTATATAGTGCCCCCGTCCTTCTAGACTAGAGCAGTTAATGCCCTTGTCCAAGTTTGAAAATAAAATGGTCATCTTTCCAAGTAGCAAGAAAGTGTTCCCTAATATCAAGTATCAACCTTATTCAAAAATTAAACACAAAAAGCTATAAGTTGTGTTCAATATATCTCCCCCTCTCATATTGAAATCATTGTCCTTAAACTCAAACAATTTAATTCTTATGAGCATTCAATCAAGGATATTCAAGGAAAATGAAGAGAGACATGCAATGAAGCATTCAAGCATTCAATTTTAACAATACTAATCATGTTTTATGTGTTCCTCCATGATGAAGAAATGCATTAACATCCATTAAAAAGTCACAAGCTTTGTGTGAGGCTTTAAGGAAAGGGCTTTTACATGATAGGTATCATTTGTCATTTTCCTCATTTATTTTAAGGTTTATAGACCATTTCCTACTAGGGTTAAGCACTCTTTCATCCAATACTACTATAGTGGAGGTCGCAACACCAACATGAGTTTTCACTTAGCAAATCTCCTATACAATAAATATTTTACCTCTCTTCATGTATCTAAGTTATAGATATGATAGTTAAAAGTTATGTAACTACACATAGGACATAGTTATAGGCATTCTCAGATTTCAAATAGGTTAAAACCTTTAAAAATAAATTCCTAAGTCTATGGTCTTGCACTTTTTTCCAAACTTTGGGTACACAAATCTACAAAGCCTTACTATATAGAATCTAGAACCTTTAGTTGTTGAAATAATCTTCAAGACTAATTCACCGAACTCTAGTGTCTACCATAATCTACTCTAGCTTTTTGCTACATGTTCCTTTCTATCTTTCATTTATAGATTTATGCTATTCTATATTCTTTTAATGTTATATCTTATTTTTTATGTTTAAAATTATAAATTTCCTATTATATTACCTAGATCTTGCATATTTCATATCAAATCATACTAGATCAATGCTAATACTAAAGAGAGATTAATCATAAACATCATATAGCTCTCCTTTCAGACTAAAGTTGGATCTTGTTGGCTATTACCTCCTATTGATTATCCTCTAATTGATTAATTAGGATTTGACATCTTAGTCTACAGGACCCTTTTCCAACCATTTCATTTTGGTGAACCTGATTTATGTTTTGAATTAATTTTTATTTCAATGTTTAGATCCAAGTTCATTGTTATAAATTTTTTAAATTTATATACACTTATTTCTTAAATTCAACATTTTTGTGCTCGCATTAATTAATTAGTCGTCATTTTGTTATGTCATATGATTTATTCAAATTGTTAATGTTAGAAAAAAATATTATTTATTCTTCTTAAGTTTACTTAGAGATTATCATTATTAGTTAGATAAATATTATCTTGCATTGGTAATTGGAGTGTGAGTTTGTAGTAGCTGTACTCCTACCTACCCTACCTATGCCTTCATCTAGCTGGGCCCCATGGAATTCTTTGTGCCCTAGGTTGTGCAACGTCTTACCTATATAAGCAAAGGCTCCATGCATAATTTAACATGTCATGTCAATATATTTATCTTTTTTGGTGATTTATATCTTCACTCTGTTTGTTGAAGTTGTAGTAGTCCCTGATCCTAGCTTGGGAGAATTGCTCCAAAATGGTATAATTGGGCCAATTCAATTTGGTTTTGAAAGTGAGTGTTGTTTCGTGTGTTGTTGGCTAAAAAAGAATCAGATTTTGATTGACATGATCAAGAGGTCAAATTACAGTAGAGATAAGCCACCAGATTTGAAACAAACTTTTGAAAATGTCAAGATCCTTGAGGAGGTGGTGTCATCCTCCATGAAGCTGAAGGTGCAATTGGATCAGAAGCTAAAGATAATAGAAATAATCGAGTATAAGGTATTTCCCAACATCAAATATGATCAAAGAAGTACAAATTCATTGGACCAATAGAATTTAGAGGTGAGTTCAGTGTTGTTAAGGGTAGTTCCAATTGTGTATTAAGACAATGAATTGAAAGTTTAAAAGTTAAACCAATTGATAGATAAACTCTATGCTTTTGAGGTTATCTGTGACAACTATCAAAAGGATGCAAGAGAAGTCCTTGATTCAAAATATCATATATATCTCAAGATAATTTCAAGTTGATGTTGGATTACTCATGGTTGGATGATGCTACATTTTGGCAAGTGGGATGAGAAGTATGGAGAAGATTGACATTGAACCCACAAAGAAACATACTATTTTGATCAGTAGCTAGAATTCTATCATGAGGAATGGAATTTCTAATTTTGGAACCGAATGGAGATTATTCCCTCATTTTAACATCTTTTCTATTTTGACACTCCACTAGTTTTTGACATCCTAATTCTTAGGTTGATGGTGGTTTATGATTTTCAATGTATGAATGAAACATGTACAATGGGCTTGAAGATTTTTTGGTTCCCTTGTTTATATAAAATAGAAATCAAATCCATCATATTTCTTCTTCTTAGCTTTTAAAATTTTGACCTCTAGGATTTTCGAGTAGTGTTGTAATAAGAGTTGATAGTGAAAGATGGACAAATCATTGTACTAATGTAAAGCATATTTTCATATCATATAATAAAATTTGTTGTTCGAGACTATTTGGTGTAATTGTCTCCTCATGTGATGCTTGATCCTTTTGGATCTTTTCAGTAATGCTTGATTCTTCTAACTCTATAATGTAGTGGCCATTTTGATCTTTTCTCTATTTCAAGGAAATAGTAAAAAATGCTTTGATCAAAGTAGAAAGGGTTAAATGTAATTTTAGAATCTTCAAGTATAGTTGCATCTCAAGTAACATTGGGTGGTTTGGTGTAAGGCATTGAATCAATTAGCCCTAGATAGAAATTTTATGTGTAAAAGTTGTAGATGGTGTTGTTTAGCTTGACTCTATTTCCCTAGAAGGCAATGATCTAAGTAATTTCAAGGTTTAGGGTTTTAAGGTATTCTATATTCAAAAAATTCAAAAACATATCATTTCCTTTCAGTTTCTTTATGTTTCAGTTTGTTAGTATAGGACTTGATTTTGTTTGATTCTAAAACTAATCAAATCCAAGATAATATACTCTTAAATAATACACCAAAAGTAATTAGATGTAAGAAGATATTGTCATAAGATTACCCTCTTTTGTTTGCAGATCCAAAAGTGCAAAAGGTTTAAGCCTTAAAATTTAACTAGGGTTTTTCCTTGTTTGTTGGCCACTGGCCTACAAGTCCTTGATCATAAGAGAAAACTAATCTTTATAGGGTCGAAGAAGACTCAGCTAGAAAACACCAACATCATAAATATTTCCTTTGATAAATATTTCCTTTGTACTTTGAAAGATATTTTAAAAAACTTATCTGCCTTATGTATCTTTGTTTTCTTGGTCTTCTTGTGGTAGCATGAACAACCATCTACATTATGCCTTATCATACCGATCTTCAATAAGTACATCAAAGGCACTATCTCTTTGGCTGGTCTGCTTCAACCCTAGTCTAGCAGCCTTAAAACTCCTTCAGATTTTCCTCCTTTCAGACGGCATAATCTACAATTGCTCCTATGATCCTCTTTTTCTCTATTCGTGGAAATAAAGAACAACTACTAATCTTACTCAACAATCCTTTGTTTATCAAATTCAACAACACAAAATAAGATTTATTTTTTACTTAATTCTTTTGACAATAAGCAACTTTTGATCTGGGGCTTCTCTATACTTGGGTAGTGGTGATTAATGTCTTCAAAGAGTAATGCCCAAACAAATCAAGTTTAACAAATACTGACCCAATGTTTTTGTGTTGGCAATCAGTAATGACCTCTCCAAGTTTACAACCTGCAGCACTCAATCTGTACTGACAAGATTAGAGATTCAAGCTCTTCGGCCAGAAGTAATTGATTGACCAGCAGACAAATTAATCCTGCATCTTTATTTCACAGCAAGATCTATCACTGCAATCATCGCACCGTCAGAGGTATTATATACATAGGAAGGTCTTCTAATTCAGACAGTTAGAAACCTTTCTCAGTTGGCACAGCAACCCAAGAAAAATTAGATCCCAGGGAGCTTTATACCAAAAACAATCTGCCGGTACTCAATTGAGAAGCCCAACAATTTCTTACAAACCCAACTGAAATTGCTTTTTAAATCAAAAAAACGGATGATAATACATCTACCAATTCTACTTAACACTTATTCAACCTGTGGAGTTATAGTTGTTCATAACTCTACTATTAAATCAAAAAGTATTTAAAAACGTAATTCTAAATCATCGAGCTCTGCACGGTTTCTAATGGAGTTAGGGATCATTCCATCATATTCTCCTTGGATATTTCAGATTTATCTCTCCTTATCCTCCTCCTCTGATTTTCTGCGTGAAGGGGAGGACTAAGAAAAGGATCCACATACACTCCCAACACAACGTTGGCAGGGAAATTGAGAATAGCCTTCGAACCGCGCATTTGGAAAGCGGAACGGTCATATGCTTCTGCAGCTTCTTCGGCTCTATCGAAGGTGCCAAGCCAATGTCTGGAACCCTTCTTTCTAGGGTTTCAAATCTCTGCAGCATATTTCCGGCGAGGCTTAATGAACCTCACTCCCCTGTAATGCCCTTTTTCATACTCCCCAGAAAAAGTAGTATCCGTTCGTGAAAGAGCATTCGTCGTCCTATAGGAGAATTCATCATCATCATCAAGCAAAAAGTGGGCAATTGCATTCAAACTACGGGCTTCATCCAGTGATAGTGTACTCATTATCGCCTCCGGGCCTGCTCTTTTTCCCATTCAAAATACCATTTGTGGGAAAATTGTGTTTGCGCACTTTCCTTATACGTCGAACCTAAATTGGAAAGAGTGTATATTCATTGTATTCGTCCACTTTTGAGTGCTTTCAAACGAAGATAAATTTATATTTGCTAGGTTTAACAAAATAATGTTCATAGTGAGCTGTAAAGTGAAGATTATTATTATAAATAATATAAAAACTTGTCCATGCCTATAGAATATAAAAATATAGTTTTTAATGATTTTGTGACATTTCTTAATTAATCTAGTTTTTTATATATTAAATTATATGAAGAATCAAATTTGATTTTAAGATCTTTGAAAGTGATTTTAAATTATAAAAGTGATTTTGTGTTGTTTCGTAATTAATCTAGTTTTTTATATATTAAATTATATGAAGAATCAAATTTGAATTTGAGATCTTTGAAAGCGAGTTTAAATTATAAAAGTGAAATAGTTGTATTTTAATTTAATAAAAATTATAAAGATTTATTATACGAAATATTATCAATGAATTAATAGACTATAAAGTAACAAATAATTAGTTAGAGTAAATTTATTGAATTTTTTTTTTATCATAATAAAAAAATGTCATAAGTCAATAATTTGATTTAACTTTTGTGATTATTAAAATGTAAATTTCAAGAGATGAAACATCATATCTTATTTTAGCTTTTTTGTTATTATTATGCCTTGCATACCCACCCCATCATTTTCTTGGATTAAAAACTGTTGGTCCCCCTTTTTTGTCTCTTGTTTCTCTTCTTTTTACTTTGTTTTGTGTTTTTGTTGTGATCACCCCAGAACCCCAGAGTTCCGAGGTGATCTTTGTTTTATTTTTGGGCCTATTTCGGAACCCTGGAGTTCCAAAATATTTTCCTTGCCCTTTTTGTTCTTTGTTTTGTGAGGACCCCGGAACACTGGAACCTCGAAGTACCAAGGTCCTCCTTTCTTTATTCTGTCAAGACCTCAGAACTCCGAAACCCTGAAGTATCGAGGTCTTACTGTCTTTGGTCGCTTCAAGAGCCCGAAACCCCAAAATCCTGGAGTTCTGAAGTCTTGTTGAAGCTTCAGAATCCCGGAACTCCAAAAACCCAAGTTCATCATGTTTTGTTGTGGCCAGTTTCAAAAATTTGGAGTCCCAAAATCCTGACTTTGTTTTGTGTTCTATTTTGAAACTCCGGAACCCTGGAGTCATGCTTCGGAACCCCGGAGGCTTGAGGTATGCTTTGGTGTTTTGTTCAGGGCGTCGACACCCCATAACCCCAGATTTTTGAGCTTCTCTATGTTTTTTATCTCGGGATCTCAAAACCTTGGAATTTCAAGGTCATTTTTAGTGAGGTCATACGACTGCAAAGAGGGGAATATAAATAGGCCGAAATGATTGATTTTCATTCATTTGTGCAAACTACTTCTATGAAATTTGACCTCTCTCTCTTGTGAGTTTAGCCTCCTTGCTCGTCTATGTTTTCCATCTCGCCGCTTTGCCAGGTTGGTTTCCTTTGTTGTGTTTCTTGCTTTTCTATTTCTTTCACACTTTTTTAGCTAGGGTTAAATTAGATTTTCATGTTTTCAATAAAATTTGGGACTTTTTTTAATTTATTTTTTGCCTCGCAGAACCCTAGTCTCCGCACCTCGAGATCTTGGGACCCCGAAATCTTGAGGTAACTCAATTTTGCCCATCTTACCCACCTCAGAATCTTAGAGTTATGAAGTAACCTTACGAGAATTTTTTATCCATCTCAAGATTTCAAAACCCTGGAATCCCAAAACCTTGAGATTGATTGGAAATTTTGGTCTTTCCCACCTCGGAACTCAGGAACCCTGAGTTCGAAAAAATTGTCCTTAAGAGATTTACCCTATTTGGGGATTTCAGAACCCCGGAATCCCAGAGTTTGTGTTTTGGGCAGTCTTATCAATCTCAGAACCCCGGAACCATGGAGTTCCGAAATCAGCCTTTGAGGTCTATTGCCAAACCCATAACCCTACAACCCCAAAGTTTTGGACTTAGTTGTTTTCTGGCTTTTCCTAACTTGAAACTCTGGAACCTTGGAGTCCTGAAATTAGCTATTCTAAAAGGTTTTCATGTCTCGAAACCTCAGAATCTCGGAGTTCAGGAGTATGTGATTATTTTATAATATGATATAGTAGCTAATTGTGGATTTCTTCTTGCATGATAAAGGAGATTTATGGACCCATCCCCAAGCGAGAAGATGACCAAAGAGGAGGTAAAAATAGACAAGAAGCCCGTAACAATGAAATACCAATATCAAGGGCAAACGTTGGCTTCCAAGATGGAAGACAAAGTGCAATGGGTAACACATACAAAAATTGGCCACATAGAGCGGGAGGACATTGAAACTCAATTGCAAGTTGAAGCATTAGAATCCTTGTATAGAAGAATCAAAAGATCGGGCTTGGTAGAAGAAACCATTTTCCCTCAAGTGATATAGTCACCTGAACTCATTCTAACTATTGCAAAATATTATTTATCAAAAACAAAACATTGTGTGGATGCTGATGGAAATGTGATTATAGACCTTTCCCTAGACATGATAGCAATGACTTTTGGAATACCAGCGAGGGAAAATATACTAGTGGAAACAAAAGAATAGGGTATTTCTTTGTTTATAAAGAACAATTATAATTACAAAGGCATATTAATGAGGCATGGCTATCAGAGCCAAGAAAAATTGGCCTCAAAGCAACAGATATTCAGAGGGTAGATTTTCAAGAGCACCAAAGGGACCTCATTATTATGCTAGGTAGAGCCTTTGGAAAGGCAAATTGTAGACACTTTGGCACATGGATGTTTCACTATATGACCACAATTTTTATTGGAACAGATTATTTCGACTGGCCGCATATCATTTTTGACAATATTCATAGCCAGATGATTACATTCCAACAAACAAAGAAGTTCTTCATGACTTCTTAAGTAGTATGGGTGGTCGTCGGAGCTAGTAAATTTCCAAGGTTAAAAACTCAAGGGAGAATTAGGGGAAGGACCAAGACAAAAGAGGGTATGGGAGTACTACACTTAGCTACCTCTCTCTGAAGCCAAACTACATTTTAAGATGATAGATGATGCATTTAATTATGATGTAATAATAAAACTAATAGGAGATGTAGGATATAGGCTAACTGTAGGAGCCATGCAAATTGTTAAGATGTGGGGGTGTTGGTTTTTGGAAAACCAACGGTCTACTTACCTCTATGTTAGTAGGTTCACAAGTAACCCAATCCTCCTACCTAGATATTTCAGCAACAAAATAATTATTTTAGAGTATGCTAGGTAGTTGGCAGGTCTACAAGCATTGCTTACACTCAAGCACAAAACTACAATCACCTTGCCTATTTCCCTCAAGCATTATACATGTCCAAACATTCAAGCAGCAAAGGCAGTTGAGAAAGAATTGTAAGATTTGAGTTTAAAGGAGTTTGATTATGCTCGTGAGTGGTATGATCCCTATGAAAAATTGAAGCAAATGATGCCAAAATCCTATGAAGGACATAAGCCCACATTGGAGGATTTTTGGGCCAACATTCAATTTAGAATTAAAGTAAGAGAAAAGGGATATTATAGGTTGTCGATGCCCCAAATCAATAATTTTGAGATTGAAACAAATATCCCTAAGGAGCTGAGAGATGACTGTGAACTACTCGACCCTACATTCAAAGAGAAGGGAATTGATCAAAGAATGTGCACTCCTGTCAAATGGTCCAACAAAGAAGAGTTGGATATTCAAATTGTTATAGTGAAAGTTTTGGAAAGGATGAGACAATGGTTGATTTTAAGGATCTGTCCTAGTGCTCCCAAGGAGAAGAGGAAGGGGAAAGAAATTGATAACCCCCAGACCAAGGTATATAAATAATACGCAAGGAGAATAAGGTCTTATTTAAGGAAGAAAACTTTCACTAATCTAGAAGAAGTGGCAATGCCAATTGGCAATCAGGAGCTCAAGAGACAATTGGACGCAAATTTGAAAGAGTCCCAATTGTTTAAAACTATTGTAGAGCATGGGACAACTATAGGGTTACAAGGTATCCCAAAGGCTTCTATCACTCTCATTCTTCTTACGATTGGTCTTCTTCGAGGTGAAGGTTATTCTCAAACTAAGACAACCAAAACACGACTATCTCCTACCTATCAAGCAAAGGAAGCCGAAGTGCAACTTCCTCTTGCTTCTTTTATAGAACATGTTAAACCTACTCCAGTATCGACACAAGAAACGGTTATCATCCATATCATTGAGATAGATTCAGATTAGAATGATGAGCCTATTTAACTAATAGAAAAGAAGAGGAAAGTGGACAAGAAACAAAAAGAAATCTAGGAGAACCTACTATGGCCACAAAAGAGCCAACCATACAAGTGCAACCTACGGAAGTACATGTACAGGTGACAAGAGAGGAGGCACTTGATGATGAAGATGATGAACAAGATGAAAGGATGGTCCTCAGTCCTTAGGACCAAAAGATGTTGCTTCAATAGTTGGGAGGAAATGAGCAGGGGCATAAACATGAAACACAAAGGCAATTTGAAGAACGGGTTTATGAAAAGTTAAAAGAAATACAAAAACAACTTGATCAATCTCTTCAAGCTAGTGTCTCCCAACAACTTGGTCAATTTCAGCAAAGACCACCAACTCCTCAAGATCAACAAGATCAAAAAGAGCATCAAGAGGAGGAACAACAAGATGAAGTTCAACAACAACAAGAGGGAGAACATAATTTAGAGGCTCATAAGGTCACTCCGGAAGTAGCAGTACAAGGAGAGGAACATGACGAAACCATCTTACAATGCTTAAGTTTTACTTTTAAAAATAAAGTGAAGTTAGTCCTCCCTGATATAACATTACAAGATGCAATTACAGAGTCTCCAAGGAGAACAAAGAAAGAAAAAACTATTCATCATCTTTCAAGAACAAACTCTAGAGAGGTAATCGTTGATATAGCAACACCTATGTAGGATGCTGAAGGATCATCTCATGCTACCTCCAGATATCAAGTGTCTACAGTGAATCTGGGTAAATAAACTAAGTGGGGAAAGATGCATACCTTGGTTACTGCAATGTCTATTGTCCAATCAAGGATGGAAAAGGAAAACAAGACTAAGGCAAAGATTAAGGTGTGATTGAGGTAATACAAATGATTGATTATAGAGATAGCCAAACTTGTTGACTCTAGAACTGATGATGATTTTCCATCCATTTCATCGCTCCCTCCTGGTGATATTAAAGCTATATATGAAATTAAAAAGGTGGCCACATCAGTTAAATATTGGGTGAAGGACTAGTTAGGCAAGCTGAAAGTATTCTTGCAAAGCATAATGGAGATAGTACAAGAACCCAATTTTAATAAAAGTGCTATTATATATTATGTTACATAGTGGGAGGAACAACTTCATCAGTTTTCTAAAAACTATAAGACTTTGAAGAAGAACAAAGATCTAGGAGAAGATGTGATTACTAGGAAATACCTATTAGGAGGTGAGACATTTGCTAGTTTGCAATCATACATTGATATTTTAGAGTTGAAAATGGAAGTAATGGAGCAAGGTCACATAAAAGTTATCAAGGAACATCCTTTGCTTGTGGATACACTTAGCAAGTATGAACTATTGTTGACTAAACTATTTGGAAGGCACGGTCATGGTATCAAAGAAGATTGGGCATTGCATCAAGAGAGTGTACTTAGCTAGTGGTATTCCTATGTTGCTGCTCATTTTCAGAGAATGTTGAGTTCAGTATAGAAATGATGAATCAGTATATGTATGTAATATTCTAGTTTTAGGAAACTAAGACTTTAATGAATGTGATGGTGGCCAAGATTATAAGTGTAAAAGAGATGCTCAGAGTATCCAAGTTTCAGATAGGTTACATTGTTGATCCACTTGCTGCTTCTTTGGAATGCTCCATTAACAACTACCAGAACTATAAGAAGAAGTAGGTGATGCACAGGTAGTTTCAAAGGGAAAATGCATTCTGGAGCACTATCACCATCACCCCAACTGAGCAGTCAACTAGAGTTACTTCTCATACTTTCTTTTTAAGCATTATCTTTCTATGGATCAAAATACTTAATCTTGAAGAACCGTTTTGGAAGTGGACATGGAATGTCAATTTAGTAGCACTTAATTGGACTTCACAAGCAGCGACTTGCATGTCAGTTGCAAATCCTTCCTTTTTGTAACCCTGGTCGTAGGCATGATTATGTCCTAGGATGTAGGGCAAAACTCTATAAATTATATAATTCGGGCCATTGTAAGGGTCCTCAAAGTGATGATTTGAGGTCCATTTTAAGGATTCTATTAGAGATTTTATGTAGCTTTTTATAGGTTTAGAAGATTTTGTGATACTCTTGAAGTTTAATACAAAAAGTAACTTGTGGATTGCCTGTTCTACTTGTGTGTTCTATATGTTTGTGTTCTTCATCATCTGGTAACTTCTATCATCTGAATCAACAACTAGTTCTTTGGATGCTTTTTTATTTTATGAATCATATTGTGCATGTAAATGGTATATGAGGATTAAATTGATAAGGAGATTATTGGTTGGGTGATATTCATTTTTGTTGGTTGTAAAGTTGTTTAACTTTATATATTTGCTGGAGTTCATTATTTGAATGTTGACTTAGTGGTATTGATAACATTTGGATTACAAAATTCTAACCATGTGGATCATTCAGTTGTTATTGTATCAATTTCATTGTTATTTCCTATGTTCCCCTGATCTATATTTTTCTATTTATTTTGAGAAAGTGAAAATTGGAAAATACAAAAAAATAGGCAATTCGAAGTAGTTCGACCACCAGGCCCCCTTACAGGTACAATGGCATCAACCACTGAGTTGTCCAACACTTTTGAGACGCGACTATAGAGACTTTGGATTAATTAATCCTTCGAAATTGATTTCATTTTAGGAGAGGTGGTGAGTGTTCACATAAAGTAGTTGACTTTTGGTGTGTGTGTTTAAACACCCATCAACAAAAACTAGCACTATAAGGAGGGGCTAGAATGATTTCTCCTAACCTTTAATTGCACGGTCATAGTATGACCTAACATGGTACTCCCAGGAGATGATATTTTACCATTCACACAACCAAACCTCAATTACGAAGACAAACCATTTCCCAACTATATTCTCTTGCTTGGAATAGTAGAAGGAATCATAGTGACTGGTTACGTATATGACAAGTCCTTGACAATGAAAGGCAAAAGGGTATACACATAGAAGTTGAGGCACAAAGGAAACTCCTTTTCCAAAAAAACACTTAGCCACACCCTCAACAACCAAGAAATTGAGATACCAAGATGGAGTGTATATCATGTTTCTCTCTCCAGAGAGGTTTCATAAAGTCCTTAGGAGACTCAATCCTTCCCCATTAGACTTAGTAGAGTTAGGACATCTGACAAGGAAGAAGAAAAACAAAGCTAAAGGAGTGTCTTGAACAAACCCACCAGTGCAATCATCTGAATCCAATGTAGAAGACCAGCTGATCCCTACTCCTCAACCCATTGTTGTACCCTTCGTAACTCAATATCCACCACCACCACTTGCAATGGCCTACTTCAACCAAGATCATACACCATGGGGAAACATATATGGAGGAACTCATGACCTACCTAGGAATCCAGACAAATTTTGTTGTAAGTTTTACTTTGGGGGACCTAGGTCCATAGAAGAGAATATTGAAGCATTTAAGGATGAAGTGGTATGTCGACTTTTCCCATATTCACTTGGGGAGAATGAGTATAATTGGTATCTGACTCTACAAACAAACTCCATTGATGGTTGGGATCTTCTAGAAAAATCTTTCATTAATCAATTTTGGGTGTATGTCGATCGTGGAACCTTGTACCATTAGTTTGCCTCCCTAAAGATATCACCTAACGAACCTTTAACAACTTTTAATACCAACTTCCAAAGGGAGTACAAGAGATAATGGGCTCCTCACCAAGTGGCACCAAATGTAGCCATTGATTCTTATCTGAGGGCCATTGACCCCTGGAGTGTGATGTTTATTAAGAAGAGTGTGCCTAAAGATCAAAGGGATACCTTGGCAAAAGTTTATGCTTTGGCAATCAACGTGAATCAAGAATGAAATCAAGCACTTGGGGGGATTGGATACAACTTGCCTATAGGAGTAAACCAAGGAAATTACAACCAAATCCCCGATGTACCTTCATCCTTGCCGATAGGGGCTCCAATGATGAACATGGTCCCCCTTTATGTACCCCAACCACAAGCTAACCAATAATTTGTTGCACAATCTTTGCAATGGAAAAATAATGCCAACATTACCCCTATCCAAACATAATACATTGACCAAATACATGGGACAAGACAACAATATGGTAGCATAAACACAACAAACCAAACCCCAACCTTGATGCCTAAGAGTTAATGGTCACACATATCTGCCAAGGTTGAAGCTTTGAAGAAGATGATTTTGTAAGTTCCTTCAGATCTGTAGGAATTTGCCAAGATCAAGGGCACAATGAAAAACATAAAAGAGACAATAGAATGACAAGAACAAACTATATTCTCATCAATATGCAAAATGATCAACTGGATTAACCAATACAATGAATAGAGGCCTGCTTATATAGGAAAGGCCATATGGATGTATGAGCACACAAATATGACATGTGGCTCAATGAGAAACAAGGGTAGGTAGGAGAAATAATATAATATTCCACAAGAGGTGGATAACCCACCGAATGTGGAGTGTAATAGAAAAATAAGACCACAAAAGGTGTAATTTCTCCTACAAGCTCTATCCCTATGTGCACACTTCCCTAAGTGTCTCAAATCCAAACTACGAAGAGATGCATTATCCTAAGTTAACTTAAGTAAGTGTAATAATATCCAAAATGAATATTTATTTACACCAACACCCCCCCTTAAGTGCAACTTAGGGGAACAAAGACTCAAGTCAACAATGCAAGATGGGTCCCGGCTACGAGGCCATGATAGGTACCCATGTACAATATGCAAATGCAAGAAAAGCTATGCAATGCAATCTCTCACAAACGAAGAAAGGGAGAAAACCCAGTGGGAAAAAACTGCCCCCCAAAAGAGAGATGAATGTACAAAAGACTCTCAAAGAAGAAGGAAAAAACCTCAAAGAGGAAAAAGTCCCCCCCATAAGAGAGGAAGGAGAAGTCAATTGACCCCCCCTAATGACACATCCCACACCCCCAAGAGAGCTCGCAACTGCTGGAACTTACTCTCGGTGAAAGGTTTGGTGAATATGTCAACAACCTGCTCTACTATAGGACAATACTGCAAATCAATGATCTGCTCCTGGATGAGCTCTTAGATATAGTGCATATGAATCTCGATGTATTTGGTCCGTTGGTGCTAGACCAGGTTCTTCAAGATCGCAATAGTACTCTGATTGTCACAATGTAGAACTATCGGTCGTGGAGTGGTGAATCCAAACTCTGTGAGGATCTGCTGGAGCCAAATGGTCTCAGTCGCTGTGTTAACAACACCTCGATACTCAGCCTCAGTCGAAGAGAGAGCAATAGCATGTTGCTTTTTTCTCTGCCAACAAATGGGGCTCGAACCAAGGTGAAATTGTAACTAGAAGTAGACTTACGATCAACTAGATCGCCAGCCCAATCGGAGTCTGTGTAACCAACCAAGCGAAGTCTTGTGCCTACTGCATAGTGAATCCCATAGTGATCTGTACCCTGGATGTAATGAAGGATGTGTTTGGTAGCTTTCCAATGAAGCTCATGTGGTTCTTGCATGAAGCAGGAAACCATGCCAACTGCAAATGAAATATCAAGGCATGTATGAGTCAAGTAGATGAGACTACCCACAAGTTGATGATACAAAGTGGCATCAATTGGTGGAGAAGAACACTGAGCCTCAAGCTTCACTCCTAAAAGAAAGGGAGTCGGGGCAGGCTTACAATCAGCCATATGAAAGCGTGCAAGTAGATCAAGAGCATACTTGGGCTGTGATAGTGTAATCCCAGAAGGTGACTATGAAATCTCTATCTCGAGAAAGTAGTGCAAAAGACCCAAGTTAGTCATAGCAAATCTGTCATGCAAAACAGATTTGACCCTGCTAATGATGGATGTGGTACTCCCTGTAATGATCAAGTCATCAACATGGAGCACAAGTATCAAGTGAGAGTCATCCTGTTGCAAAATGTAGACATTCAGATTGGAATGACACATGGTGAACCTTGCAGAGAGAAGAAAGGAATCCATCTTGGTGTACCAAGCCTTGGGGGCCTACTTAAGGCCATAGAGAGATTTCCTTAGTCTGCAAACCAAGGAAGTATCCTAGATGAAACCCTGTGGCTGCTCCATATAAATCTCCTCATCAAGATCACCATGAAGAAAAGAACTCTTCACATCCATCTGATGTACAGCCCAACCATGAGCTGTAGCAATAGCAAGTGTCAAACAAATGGAGTTCATCTTGGCTATGGGTGCAAAGGTCTCAGTATAGTCAACACTTGCAAACTTGGTCCGATAGATCCACTTACATCGAACCATCTTTCTCCCTTTAGGAAGATGAACTAAATCCCATGTGTTGTTCCTCATCAAGGAACTATACTCTTCCTCCATAGCTTGGTCCCACTTAGGAACCCCTGATGCTTCCCTAAATGTCTGTGGATCGGAAGCGGTAGCAATGAATGCATGTGGAAGATCCTGATGTTGTGATTGAGTTCTCCCTGTATCTGAAGGACCCCCAACAAGAGAACCCGTGGACTCAAGTGTCTGTCGAGCCCAACGAGGTCTAGGTGGAGGTGGAGGACAAGGCTCCTCAATTGCAAGTAGACCCTACGGAGGTATTGCCCTGCGAGTCAGAGTTGAAGGAGTCTCATCATCTGAATCACTAACATCACTATCCACAATGGAGGAAGGTGGAGGAGGTAGAGAGGCTAAGCTAGGAGAGATTTCCTCAAAGTGAACACTCCTCTTAATGAACACCTCATGTGTCTCTGGATCCATCAATCTGTATGCCTTAACACCCTCAGGATATCCAACAAATATTCAAGGTTGACTCTATGGTTTCAATGCCTTGCATTTCTGCGGAGGTATGCGAGCCCATGCTGGACACCCAAAGACTCTGAAATGTCTCACAATCGATTTCCTACCAGCCCAAGCTTCAAAAGGAGTAATACCTTGCAATGATTTGTGAGGAACCCGATTCTGGATGTGTGTGGCACAACTGATAGCCTCTGCCCAAAAGGTGGGATCAAGAGAACATGCATGTATCATACAACTAGCCATTTCTTTGAGAGTTCTATTCTTGCATTCTGCAACCCTATTCTACTATGGAGTGTATGCGACAGAATGCTAAAGATCAATCCCCTCAATTGTACAAAAATCCTCAAGTCTCTTGTTCACATATTCCCTTCCATTATCTGTGCAAAGAATCTTGACAACTTTCCCTAATTGCTTCTCCACACGAGTCTTGAATTCCTAAAATCTATCAAATACTTCACTCTTATGAATGAGAAAGTAGACCCAAGTGAAGCGGGAGTAGTCATCAATGAAGGTAAGAACATAGCGGGCCTTAATAAATGAAGGTGCTGGAAATGGACCTGCTACATCGTTGTGAACAAGTTGAAGAACTTCCAAAGCTCTCCAAGTTTTCCCTTTATCAAACTTCTCTTTGGGATGCTTGCCCATGGAACAACCTGAACATACACCCTCTGAAAAACTGATTCGAGGTAGACCTGTGACCATGTCTTTAGTGCTTAGCTGTTGAAGATAGTGGTAGTTGAGGTGACCAAACTGCTCATGCCATAGCTTACTTTCTGAATTTGAATGAGTAAGCAAGGCCCTAGAAGGTGAACTTGGCACAAAATGGGAGAGTGAATAAAGCCTTGAGTTGTCATGGACTTGTCCCACTGTTACCAAGTCATCATCATCAAGTTCCTTTACCACAATTGAATCTGGTGTAAACTCAACCTTTTTCCCATTCCCATAGTGAGTGATTTGGTAGATGGAGAGAAGATTGGTAGACAAGTTAGGAACATAGAGAACATTCTCAAATTTTCCATCATCCATGTCAACTGAACCTTTCCCTTCAATCTCTACTTGTGTGTCATCACCTATGTAAATGTGAGGTACCTTAGATGGCTCCAATCAAGAAAACTGCTCCTTTGTAGAACCCATGTGATATGAGGCACCTGAGTCAAGTATCCATTGCTGTGAAGAACCTTTTGTAGCCACAAATGCTTTCCCTTTTCCCTTAGACTGTGAGGAAGTGGAAGGAGATGAATCCTTCTTTGTGTAGGCAGATGGCAAGTTGATGTTGTTTTTCTTAAGAAGATTAGTTAATTCATCAACTTGCTTTGCGTGGCATCAATGCTCATCATGACCATACTTCTTGCAATATGCACAAGCTGGTTTATCCTTCTTAGGTGGTGTCCCCTTCTTGGAAAAGGATGAAAAATCACCTTGTGATGGAGAGGATGATTGCCCTTTTTCCTGGTGTGTCTTAGACTTAGAGTGCTTCTTGTTGTTGTTGTAATCTTTGCCCTGACTTCCTTGATTCCCTTGATTAGCCACCAAAGCCTTGGACTTTGAAGACTTGAGAAACCCCATGTTCAACAACTTAGATTGTTCGAATATCAACATTTCTATGAAAGCATCAAATGAAGGCATAACATAAGAACTCCCCACTGTCAAATGATGAGTTTGGAAGCTAGACACAAATGTTGCATATTCTGGTGCAAGCTTGTCCAACAAGTTGAATATCAACTGAGCATCCTTTTTTTCAATTCCACAATCCTTAAGCTTTGCTCTTAGCTCATTTGCTTTGGTGACATAATCTTGGATTGTATCAAAACTCTTGGGATCCAAGTTGGTGAGCTCATTGTCAATCTGATAGCCTTTGATTTCATCAACTTGTCCATACAATTTCTAAAACATATCCCAAGCCTTTTTGATTGTTTTACACTTCTCAATGTGAAAAATGAGATCATCTAATACATACTTGTGCAAGGTTCCAAGAGCCATGCAATTCTTTGTGAGTCATTCTAATTGAGCATTTGGATCAGCCTTAGGATCAGGTGGTGCTGTTATTGTTCCATCTATTTAATGTGTGAGACCCTTTTCCATTAATTTACTCCATACTTTAATTTTCCATGATGCATAATTATGTGGAGTTAAATGTGGAAATTTATTAGGACTCATTGCAACAAAAATGGAAAGAGCACAAAGAGAGGCACAATCACACAAGACACCCCCCCAAATTCACTCAATCAAAGAACCCCCCCCAAATGTGATGATTTTGGCACTTTATAAGTAGTGCGTATACAATGGGCCACTTGCAAAAAATGGCAAAGTGGACTTTTGATTTACAATTTTACAACTGCCTCAGTAATGCCAAAAGAGACTCAAACTGATAGTGCAAGAGATCTAACTAAGGTCCAAGCAATTTACAAGTACCTAATAGGCCAAATAAGACCAATATCTAAAAGTACAATTTCCACTCAAAATCTCTGAAATCTGATCATAGATTATGAAAGTAGACCAAAAAATAAGCACTTTCAAACAAAATGGCACCTAAAAAGGAGGTCATATGAGCTCAAACAAGGCCTTTGAAGTTGCAGAATTGAGGATTGGACAGGTATAGCTGAGAGAATCCAAAAATTCTAAAAAACCTGTGCACCAAAATCAGAAAATAACCACACCACTACGAAGATCACAAAATTTTAGCCCATTTCAAAAAACATTGCACCAAAAAAGGAGCAAAAATGAGCAAGATATGGCCTTTCAAAGTTGGACTGCAAAACTGAAAAGCTCAATGGAGAGGGGTCAAAAAAATTTCAAAAAACTGCTGATGTGGCACTAATGTCAGTAGTTTACTGTGTTAAATTTGACAGCCGTATGACCATCGCAAAAACTTCGCCTCCTTACTGACTGTGCAGATGACTGTGTAGTACGACTGACATGGCGTACGGATCTGACATGGTAGACAGAGGTGGCCACGGGCCAGTGGCCTCTTTCCATGTGGCAGGCATGGGTCACCAGTTTAAAAATTGTCGGCGGAAGGAGGCGCTGCCGGAGAAGTATATCCCGACGGGCTGGGAGCCGAGGTCATCGGGAGCTGAGGGAAGCCGATGGCATTAGCGAGGCGGCGACGGTGGAAGCCAGGAGGACGGGACGACTGATGGTAGTGATGGTGATGATGGAAGCCAGGAGGACGGGACGGTCGACGGCGACGTCTGCATGGGAGGTACACTGCAGCGGCAGCGACGGGACGACGTGTCAGCGGCAAGTATGCGGCCTGCAACACCTGCAACATGTAGGTACAAACTACACAGGGGGGGGTCTGCGGACCCCCCAAAAATATATTTATTTTGATTTTTTTTTTATCGCTATTTTCAGATTTTTTGAAATTTTTTTTGAAAAAATTTCGAAATCCGTACGATAATAGCCAAAATGGGGAAAAAAAATTTCTCACCAAAATAGGTCGACTTTATAGTCAAAATTTATGGAAACGACCTCCCGGATTCAACGGTGATGTCCAAATCGTTGTATGACACCCCCAAAAAATGAAGATCCCCAAATCCGAAAATGGAAGCCTTCCACAATGTCTCCAAAAACCAATCAATGAAGCCCCAATAGCTTTGATACCATGTAGGATTTTGTCAAGATCAAGGGCACAATGAAAAGCATAAAAGAGACAATAGAATGACAAGAACAAACTATATTCTCATCAATATGCAAAATGATCAACTGGATTAACCAATACAATGAATAGAGGCTTGCTTATATAGGCAAGGCCATATGGATGTATGAGCACACAAATATGACATGTGGCTCAATGAGAAACAAGGGTAGGTAAGAAATACTAGGGGTAGGTAGGAGAAATAATATAGTATTCCACAAGAGGTGGATGACCTACCGAATGCGGAGTGTAACAACAAAACAAGACCACAAAAGGTGGAATTTCTCCTACAAGCTCTATCCCTATGTGCACACTTCCCTAAGTGTCTCAAATCCAAACTACGAAGAGATGCATTATCCTAAGTTAACTTAAGTAAGTGTAATAATATCCAAAATGAATATTTATTTACACCAACAAGATCTTAGTCAACTAAAAAAGAATCCCCTAGTAGGATACAACCAATCCCAATCATATAATAATCAACGTGGTTATAATAATCAGAATGAAAACCAAAGATATAACTCCAAACCATACAATAGAAAATGAAACATAGGTCCAAACAACGACGAAGTAAACCATGGCCATCCTAATGCAAGACATAACCAAAACAACACGCAAAATGTCAATTTGGCAGATATGAATTTACTGACTAGTTGGTGAAAGTTGTATGATACAACATCACACTAATACATTGAGCCTAAAATTCCGACGGAGGTTTCCGACGGAGAAGGTATATTGTGATCAAACTTGATCTTTTTTTGAAAAAATGCCCAATTTCGTCACAATTCTGATGATAATGCAACATTTGGTTTCGATGGAGAAGGAATTGGCAATGACATTAGGGTTTTTTTAGAAAAAGTGCTCGTGTTCATCAAAATTCTGACGACCACATGCATTACTTAAAAAAAAGGAAAAGACCAAGTCATTTCATAAATCCCGCCTCTTTACAAAATCCTGCCTCTCATTCGTCCCGCCTCTATAGTGAACCTATGGGTTTAATTGTGGTGGGGAAGATCATTGGTGTGACAAACACGGCCGCAGTGGAGAACGGGGGAACGAAGTGCCACGGGAACAAAGTGTCAAGGGCTGGCACATAACCAGTGAGGACAATTGCAAGGGAGCCCAAAATGGGCTATGTAAATAGCGATGCTTGGGCCTCCGTCAACATCAATAAGAGCTACGGACAGAGGAAGAAGTTATCTTGTCCTTCAATTTGTAAATTTCGGTTCAAGGTGTGTAGGTTGCTTTTCTTGATTTCTTAAATGGAACCAGTTATGAATATGGGAAATTGCTTCTTCATCTTTCATTTCTTCAAAATTAAGATTGATGGTAGGATGGCTAGAAGAACACCCTTCTTCGAATCTTCCACAAAATTGTTCTTCAAAATCTTCTTCTTCACTTCTATATCCCATTTGCACAATTAAGATATTGGCCTTCTATATGAATCTCATGAAGGAGTTTTGGCTTCCTAGTTAACTTATTTATTAACTAGTCCTCATTAGTTTACTAATTTGAAAGAAATTAGGAAAGGTCTAGTACCTTGTAGAGTCACTATAAAAGTTTAAAAAGAAGATTGTGATTTACCTTCCTCTAAATGTGTTACTAGTATAGGGAGATCCTCTCTCCTCTACTTCCTTGATCTTCTTGAGACCTATACATTCTTATAGTATGTAGTTTAGTTAATTCATATATCATACTAAAAACCCCATCTTCATTATTTTCATCATTGATCTTTGAGAACAGATTCAAAAAAGTCATATTGTTTATAGAGATATATGTCTTCTTCTACTACAGCCCTCCATGATATTGCACTAGTCATGTAGACTAATTTAACAATTGTGTTCTTACAAGAGCAATTTGAAGTGATGTGGCAAAGCTTGTTGCAAATATAGTAGATTATAGTTTTGGATTGAGGCTTGGGATAATTGCACTTGTAAAGGTAAGTGTGCTCGGAACATAAAAATGATGATGATTAAAGGATCACTTACAAAAAAATGAGTTTGTATTTTTTGTGAGAGTAATGCTTGTGATTAAAGGGCTAGCAACCAAAGGGGCTGGTTTAAGGAAAGTAAGGATCACGAGACTTGTTTTATTGCTTAGTAAAATTTTGAATATATTTGTTCTGATTGATGAAATGAATTATTTCAATTTGAGCCATATCAATGAGATGAATCAAAGAACAAGTAGCAATAATTGTTGGTGTAATAGGGATATTACCTAGCTACTTCCACTATTAGGTCATTTTTATGCCTTATCATTTAAGTTTACTTAAGGTATACATAGGATACTTATCACTTTATGTCTCATATCATAAGATTAAGATGCTTTCATAATCTTATGATATCCTACATGTCTCATCTTGACCTATATAATCAAGGGGTTCTATTTATAATCTCATTCATTCATATTGTAAACTTGCATTCATTGATAGGAATATAGTTTATTCATGTCATATTGATCTTCTCTTTTTGTTGTGCTTTCCATTAGACCTCTAGATCTTGGGTGGCTATCTCCATAGTCAAATCTTAAAATATTTACCTTTCTAGATTCTATAAAAGAAATGGTTTTATCAAGAATATCATATGGAATAGCTTCTAAATATTTGCATTTGATAACAATATTGTTAGAGCATTTTGCTTTATAGGCAAATAATCTAAACTAGACTTTTTTTTTCAAGCTAAGACAAAACAATGTAAGGTAGTACAATAATCACTTTCTCTAAATTGAGACTTTTTGGCAAAATTTTCCAAAAAAAATCTCTAAATTAGTCACATAAACATACTTTCTCACTATCTTCTCCTCCATATAACCCCTTGGATGAAATAAGGGTATAATTCTGAATGCTCTCAAGTTATACATAGTAATATCTTTGTCACATTTTTTTTAGTTTCATATCTCATGGCAGTGGTTACTCTTGTCTTATGATTGCTATTGTGTAGATGGGTCCTTGAGCCCTGGTTTAATCCCATTTTTTTATCTATATCAAAGATATTCTTGGCATCCTCACTCAATGGCGATCAAGCTCTCCCTACCTAGATTAACCTATCTCTAAATTTGGAAAATGTGTGCAGAAGTTTGAGTATGAGTACTCTTCAGTTATTTGTCATGCTTGTAAGGAGAAAAATAAGGATGAAACTTTCCCTATTTCCCAGGAGATTCAAAATATTGATTCTAATCAAGGGAGTTCCCCTTTGGATTGTTCAAGGATATATAATGCTTTGGGTTCTAATGATGGATGTGCCAATGATATTATGTCCCTTCACTGTCTCAAGAAAATAGGATTTGGAGAGAAGGGTCCTTCCTTTGTGCTCAATCAAAGAGCTTTGGATCAATTTTTTAAACCACCCTGATTTTAGGATGGTTCATTTTTGCTTCAGTTATTCTGCCTCTTGTTGTTTTGTTGGGATTAATGCTTCATCTTTCTCTTTGCACAAGGGATTAGGGCCCTTTCAAAATCCCTTCTTATCTAATTAAAAACACTCAATCATGATGGATCATTATAGTCCCCCTTCTATGCTTGGATTTAAAAATAGAATGGACTCTAACTACTTGTTTAATTCTAATAGAATATGACATTAGGGTACCTAGGTAGCATAAGAGGTTGTTCACTAAATTCTTCCACCTTAATGATAGTTAATGTTAAGGATTGAATGAAACAAAGTCTTGTTCATGGATCACCTTCTTAGCCTCCTATGGAAGTCATTCTTTGTGTGGTCTACCATGACCATAATTAAGGTCTTAATAAATGTATTAGATACTCTCTATTATTAATAAGAGAGTTATCATAATATAGTCATGGTGAGTGGTTACAAATAAGATTAGTGGGTCCATAGTTCCCACTTGGTTTGTACTTAGAAACATTATCATTTCTTAGTTGTATGGAAACTACAAATTCATGCATCTAGGTAGCAATACACACTAGCTATTATATGATTCCACTAATGAGAAAAGCCTAGTCAATCTTATAGTTTGTGGAATTAGTCATGTCCCTCATATAGAATATCTATATATGGAGTATTCTTGCCTATAGATTACCTATTATTTTGCTTAATAATGTGATTATTTCACATACATCATAAAAGTGCCCTTCTAATATGTTTGTGCATCAATCTTGAAACCATATTTTTATTAACCAACCAATGATAAGAATTATCTTAAACATGCCTCTATATTTGAATCCCACTAGCTTTGATAATTGTGAGGCCTCACCTCAACTCAGTTTGACATTCAATGGATTTTATATTTTAGACTATTATGGATACTTTATTTTGATGCATTTTGAGACTTAGAACTTATATGGTTTCAGGATTTGGATAACATTGCTATGATTTGATGATTTACTTACATGCTTTATGAGATAGAACACTACATGATTGTTAGATAGGATGATATTGCAATGATAGATGTCGTTATTGAATTTGCAGGACTTTGCTCTGAATATAGAACTATGATGTATGTTTAGTTTATGTGAATTGGGATGAAATTGCTTTTGTGAAATTGCTTGATAAAAGATGTATTCAATCTGTGCAGATGAAAATTGTATGCAAGTAATGATCTGTATTGTTATATTATTGAATTATATTATATATGGATATTTGGAAGTACTAATGTGTAAATTGAGATGCGCAGGAAATTTACCATGTGACCATGGAAAATTATGGAGAATCAAACCTAGACTGATGTATGTTCGTAAGCTAGGGTTTGTCTATTTGGAGGGACAACACCCCATTTGTGTTGTATTTTATTCGTAACAGTATATGCTGCATGAGTGTTAAGCGTTATTTAATTTTATTGTGTAAAAACCTCAAGAGACAATTTCATGTTTTATTTTTGTAAAAGTGTTTTATTTGTGTCACTTGACACGTGTGTATTTAATTTAAATGTTTTATTTTGTCTCTTGGTGGGAAAGTGTTTAATTATAGTTTTCTTAAATAAATTAATGTGTTGTCATAAATACTTTGGGAATATAATATTTGGAGTGGTCAACTTATGTTTGACCCGAAAATAAACTTCAGAGGGGTTTAAAATGGGTTAAATGAACACCTAGGGGTAGTTTAATAGGGTTTCCTAAAGCCCATAAGGTATACCTAGGGGTTAGGGGTAATTTTAGGCAAGTTTCTACTTTATAATGATCTTTTTAATGCTTTAAAAATTGTTTTTTTTTGAGTTGAGCGAAAATTGAAAATTAGAAGTTAAATCTAATCAAGATTTTTCCTTTTAGAATGAGAGTCTTTTTGCATTTTTGCTTTCTTTCCTTCTTTTTGGTTTTTTTTAGAATCTTGTGAGAACTCAGAGAGTAAGCTTCTTAAGGAAGATTTTTGGGAATAGCAGGGTAATCACCCACTCTCCATTTTTGGAGACAGAAGATAATTTGGAAAGAAAATAATGTTATGGAATAGAGAAATTGAATAAGGGTAGAAGGAAAAAGATTTGTGGATTGGGCAGCTCTTCATCAAATACCATAATAACCTTTGGGCAGATTAAGGTTGGTTTCAATTATTATTTTTAATGTCTTCTTCTTGTTTATGTCTGGAAGTTGTTTGTATAAGAAATTTGTGTTCTTGAAAGTTTATGTTTGAAAATCTCTTGGTATTTTTGCTTTATGAAATGTTGTGTTTTGGGAGTTTTCTCAAGATCCCTTACTCTTGGGAGAGAAGAGGATCTTGAGGGTGGTAGCAGTGATAGCCCTTGAGTGAGAGACTCTCTTTGAGAGCGATCACAAGGGATCTTTATGTGACCCTTGCTGCATGGGCTGTTTGTGCAATGGGGGTCAAAAGAAGGGATATAAGGCTAGAATGCCTTTGGGGGGCATAAGGAATAAGGGGTTGAGATTCTTGATATTGTTATTGTGCCATGAGGTGGCTTCTTGTTTATTTCATACTTGCAGTTCTCCTCAGGGTATTGGTCCACTACCACCCTTTGAAAATGTTCATCACCAAAGTGTGGTGCTGTGAAAGCCAAGTTGGGAATGTGTCTGGAAAATCTGTATGCATTGCTTTCTATGTGTTTGCCTATTTGTTACCCATCTAGGAATTGGTTCTCCGAGCTCGGCGGTGGCTACCAGTTAGCCTAGGCTGGGAGGTGAGCACTCCGTGGTCATATTTGTGTTTTCTATTATGCAAGAAATTCAGAGGAAAGAGAATAGGCACCATGAAAGAGTCACAAAAGATTGTTATTGAAGATACTTAAATTCAGTTGCAGATATTTGTTTAAAATTTGTTATGGAAGTATGCCTCATTCATAGTAAAGAGAAGCAAGTTGTTATTTGTGAAAGTAGACTTGAATTTTTATTGTTGTGACTATTCAGAGAAACATCCTGTAAATTGGTAGCATATCTTAGAGATGTTTTAAAAAAGAAAAGCTTGTTATTTCTACTTCTGGTTTTTAGAAAAAAGAAAAGTTAATTTGTGTTGCATGCAAAAGCTTCTTGGAATTATGAAAAAAATAAAAAAATAAAGAGAATTGTTTTCATATAAATTTTATCTATATTTTACTTGTGGCAAAATAGAATGTTTATTGATGCTGAAAGATTTTAAGTATTTTAATGAAAAAGTTGTTTTTTGTAAATATTTTATTAGAAGAAAAAAATCAATGAAATTCTTTTTATTCCAGAAAAAGTATATTGTATCTTTTGAACAGTATTCTAAATTGTATTTTAGTTAGCATTGATTTAAAAGCTTATTAATTATATATATATATATATATATATATTTCTGATTTAACTTAATGTTTTTTTTCCTCTATTATATTAGTTTAAAATTTTGCATGTAAATCTCTTTTAAAAATATATATATATTCATATTGAAATAAATTTCAATTTTTTTTAACTATGATTATAAAAGTTATGTAAATATAAATATATATATATATATATATATATATATATTTATATATATATATATATTTATATATATATATATATTTATATATATATATATATTTATATATATATATATATATATTTATATATATATATATATATATATTTATATATATATATATTTTTATATATTATATTTTAAAAAAAATAAATTAAAAAAAAAGGGAATGTATTTGGGTCCTCGCGGACTCCACTGTGTGTACGCACAGTGGAGGGCTGCGCGGCGCCCACTGTGTGCACACACAGTGGAGCGGCTTTCGGCTCCCACTATGTGGGCACACAGTGGACGACCACGGTCGCCACTGTGTGGCCACATAGTGGGGAGCCGCTAGTGGCGCCCACTGTGTGGGCACACAGTGGTGCCGCGGTGCCCACTGTGCGCTCACACAGTGGCGCGCGGCCAACCCGCCTCCCTTTTCCTCCGCGACCTGCACAAAAAAATTTTCATGGCCGCCAAGGGTTTTGGCCCAACAAGATAATTCCCTTTTAAAAGAAAACAATGGGATAAACCGTAGCCCGGGTGGGGCTAGGGCAAATGGATTTTAAGAATAACATGATAAATTAGATTTGAAAATATATATATAAGTTAATGGAAACCTAAATAGGGTTTGGGAAAATATGGATTAATATATAGAAAATTAATGTGCTTTTGAATTAGAATTTAAATGTTTAACATATATGTAATATATATATATATATATATATATAAGGATATATATATATATATATGTATGTATGTATATAAATTTTGTTCATATTTTGGATTAAGTTTCTAATTATAAATATATGTATATGTATATATAAATATATATATATATATATATATATATATATATATATATTTATTTATTTTATATAATTTGGTTATAATTTGAAGCAAGTAATAAAGAGGAAATTTTAAAAAGGTTGATTGAACATTATAGTCATATTGGAGATTTGATTAATTTTCCTCTCTTATTTCCTATAGGTTGATTAATTTAATAAACCTAATGACTAGGTATCTCTTGGAGATAAAATTAAACTAGTTAGTTTTCTGCAATTAAAATTAAACAATTTATCGATGCTTAGCTCGTTTCAGAGTTAGCTCGAATTAATAATGGAAATTTCTTTAACGCTTGTCCGAGAGTGAACTTGTTAATTAATTTAGTATGTTAAAAAAAAATTTGTTCCATTTTTTTGCCCTAAATTTTGGGCATGACATTTTGGTATCAGAGCAAGGTTTCCACACTAGGAGCCTTACTCACTTACGTTTCGCCTTAGAATATTTTAAATTAATTTGTTAAATGGAATTTTGAATTTAATTGAATTTAATTATAAAAGAAATAAATTAATTGTTTTGTCTTATTTTCCTCTTAAGATGCCTCCGTTGACGCGACAAGCTCGCAAGCGCGGACGGGGTCCTAGATGTGTGCGCGTAGCACGCGATGAGGTAGAGAGGGAGGCATCGGTTCCAGAGGAGAACCCAGGAGCACCTCCCGAACAACCAAATGAACCTAACCGTGACATTTTAGCAACCATTCAGAATCTTATTAGCATTTTTCAGGAAAGGATCCCAGTAGAGAACCCTCAGGTTAGGAGTCATGACTCTGGGAGTCATAGATCTGTTGATAGAGAACGAAGCAGGAGCCCAGCTCCGATTCCTATAGAGAGTCAGGGTGGTAATGAGCCAGAGTTAGTGCATATGCCAGGACCACCTCCAGCGGTGGAACCAGTTTATTTTGAGAGAGGTCGTCGAGATCCAGGGGATCTCATGAGGGAGGTCATGCGCCTCCAACCACCATCCTTCGGAGGTTCTACAGATGGAGTAGAGGCCGAGGCATGGATTCTGTGTCTTGAGAGGTGCTTTGCGTTGCATTCATATGAGAGCAACTTGAAAGCACATGTTGCAATTCATCTTCTGAGAGGGACAGCCTCCACCTGGTGGAGACAGGAAGAGTACAAATGCGGATTAGTTCCTGATACACTCACTTGGGAGATATTCACAGAGAGGTTCCGTGAGAGTTACTTATCAGAGCACTTCAGGCAGCGTCGTATAGATGAATTTCATGATCTCCAACAAAAAGGCTTGTCAGTAACCCAGTATGAGAGTAAATTCTTTGAGTTGTTGCCATATGTAGATTATCTAAAGGATGAGAAACTTCTTGTAAACCACTTCATCCGGGGATTAAATGCCGATATAGCCGGGCCTGTTAGGATGTCCGCCCTAGAGAGCCTTCGGGTTGCTGTAGAGAAGGCACTGATTGTCGAGGAAATTCAGGTTAGACCACAAGACAATAGGGATCGGTTTCAGAACTGAAATCCCGCACCTCAGACTTATGGATTCCAGAAACCACATTGGAAAGGGAACAACCGAAATTCTCAGGGGTTCTCCAAACCCCCTCCACCACAACAGACACCACAGAACCAGAAACATAAGCCTCCACAATATAAGCAGGGCACCAAGCCCAAGCAGTGGCAGACTCAGGGACAGGTAGCAGGGAGTCAACGGATGGCCGCTTCAGAGCCGACAGTTGGTGATATGGGCAGGTCCCATAGAGTATTCGCAGCGGTTGACAACCGCCAGGCTGATCATCACGCCATGGTTATCGAATCTTCAGGTATAATCAGAGGTAACAATGTATCTATTTTGTTTGATTCAGGAGCTACTGACTCCTTTATATCTCCATCGGTTGTGGAGCGTTGCGGGCTAGTGGCAACTAAGCCGGGTGTCAGTTGGAAAGTGGAATTAGCTTCAGGGGCTAGAGTGTCGATGGAATCAGAGGTTAGGGCATGTCAGCTGTAGATTGGTGAGACCACCACTTTAGTAGACCTTAGAGTGACCCCACTTGGATCTTACAGAATCGTACTTGGCATGGATTGGCTTTATGCCCATAGAGCCAAGATGGATTGCCGCCTGAAAAGGATCGAGTGTGAGGATGATCATGGTTCACCCATAGTTATCACCAGGATTCAGAGGCCTGTGTCTCTCCGTATGATCTCCGCAATGTAGCTTAAGCGGAGCATGCGGAAGGGATGTCAATTTTTTGCTATCACTATCAGTGACAGAAAGGAAGAGGAGGAAAAAGAAACATCGCTCGATGACCACCCTATCCTTAAGGGATATTCAGATGTATTTCCTTCAGAGTTACTGGGAATGCCTCCCCGCAGAGAGCTTGATTTTCATATAGACCTAGTACCAAGAGCCGAGCCAGTTTCCAAAGCACCTTATAGAATGACCACAAATGAGCTTAATGAACTTAAAATTCAGCTTGAGGAACTTCTTGAGAAGGGCCATATCCATCCTAGCATATCCCTGTGGGGTGCACCAGTCATCTTCGTTAAGAAGAAGGATGGATCTCTACGATTGTGTATGGATTATCGGCAGCTAAATAAAGTAACCATCAAGAACCGATATCCTTTGCCCAGAATTGATGATTTATTTGATCAGCTTCAGGGTGCCAAAGTCTTTTCCAAAATAGATCTGAAGTCAGGATACCATCAGTTGAGAATAGTGGAAAGTGATATCCACAAGACCGCATTTCGCACTAGATATGGTCACTATGAGTTTACCGTAGTCCCCTTTGGACTTACGAATGCCCCAGTAGTTTTTATGAGCCTCATGAATGGGGTGTTCCGTACCTTTCTGGACCATTTTGTTATTGTGTTCCTCGATGATATACTGATATATTCTCAGAATGAGGAGGAACATGAGGAGCACCTGAAACAAGTATTGCAGTGTTTACGGGATAACTAGTTGTTTGGCAGCCTATCGAAGTGTGCTTTCTTTCGATCTAAGGTCAAGTACCTTGGACACATTATTTCTGGTGATGGGATCTCAGTTGACCCATCAAAGATTAAGGCGATTATGGATTGGCCAGCGCCTACCAGTGTGACAGAGGTCAGGAGTTTCATGGGTTTAGCAGGTTATTACCGACGTTTTGTCGAAGGTTTCTCCGGAGTCGCACACCCTATTACTTCTCTTCAGCGTAAAGGGAAGAAATTTGAGTGGATAGAGAAGTGCGAGAAGGCCTTTCAGGAACTCAAGAAGGCACTTACTAGCGCTCCTATCCTTGTTGTACTAGATCCTTCAGCTGACTTCATGGTTTGTATAGATGCTTCCCTAGAGGGTTTAGGGGTAGTTCTTATGCAAGGTGGTAGGGCCATAGCTTTCGAGTCTAGAAAACTTAAGACTCATGAACTTAATTATCCCACTCACGACCTTGAGCTCGCAGCAGTAGTGCATGCACTTGTGAGGTGGAGACACTTCCTTTTAGGACATCACTTCGAGTTGCATTCAGATCATCAGAGTCTTCAGTACATCTTCACTCAGCCGAACCTTAATGCATGTCAGAGGAGATGGATGGAGTTCTTGTGCGAATATGATTTTGACGTTCACTACATCAAAGGAAAGGAAAATGTAGTTGCAGATGCCTTCAGTAGGAGACGTCACGAGGTTTACACCATATCCATGGGCACAGACTTGAGAGACCGTATACCTCGGCACTTGTCAGAGGATGGATGGTATGCAGAGGTTTGTCAGGTATTACGTTCTCTGGTTACTCTAGAAGGGAAATATGTGGATTATTCTTTGGAGTCCGATGGACTGTTACACCACAGAGGGTGCATTTATGTACCTTCCTCCGGAGGGTTGCAAGAGTTCATTGTCATGGAAGCTCATAGAGCTCCTTATGCAGTGCATCCCGGGGTTAAGAAGTTGCATGCTGACTTGAGGCAGTTGTATCATTGGCCGGGAATGCGGCAGCTCATTGCTGAGATAGTAGCTCGGTGTCTCGAGTGTCAGAGGGTAAAGGCAGAGCACCGCCATCCAGGTGGGTTGCTTCAGTCTCATGCTATACCAGAGTGGAAGTGGGATACTATATTCATGGATTTCATCATTGGTCTTCCTATGTCTTCTCATCGCCATGATGCTATCTTGGTGACAGTTGACAAGTTGACCAAAGTAGCTCACTTTTCACCAGTTCGTACTACATTCACAGCTCCAGTAGTAGCATAGGTGTTCTTGCGAGACATTGTTAGGCTACATGGCGTACCCCGCAAGATTATTTCTGACAGGGATTCTCTTTTCACTTCTACCTTTTGGAAGTCATTACAGGCAGCTATGGGCACGAAGCTCAATTTTATTACATCCTATCACCCAGAGACAGATGGTCAGACAGAGAGGGTCAATCAGGTATTAGAGGATATGCTTCGTATGTACATCATGGATCATCAAACCCGGTGGGAGGAGTATCTTCCCTTAGTGGAGTTTGCATATAACAATGGGCATCACACTTCCTTGGGAATGCCACCTTTCCAGGCATTATACGGCAGGCCTTGCAGGACGCCCTTGAGTTGGGATCGCATATAGGATAGAGTTGCTATTGGTCCTGAGTTAGTTCGGGATATGGAACAGCAGGTGGATTTGATTAGACAGCATCTCAGAGAGGCTCAAGATAGACAGAAGAAGTATGCCGATGCAAAGAGGATAGATCGTAGTTACTTGGTTGGAGATAGAGTTTTCTTGAGAGTGCGACCGCATAAGAGTCCAATCCGTTATGGAAAGGGTTCTAAGCTCGCACCTCACTTTGTAGGACCTTTTGAGATTCTGGAGAGGATAGGCCTAATTGCCTACCATTTAGCTTTGCCACCTAGCCTGTCGCGCATCCACGATGTGTTTCATGTTTCAGTTTTGAGAAAATATATCTATGATGAGTCTCACCTTTTAGATTGGGATGCCTTGCAGGTGGAGTCGGACGGGTAGCTAGCTTTGGAGCCCATTCGCATTTTGGCACGCCGGACATTGGCCCTTCGAGGTTGAGAGCT
Source organism: Cryptomeria japonica (assembly GCF_030272615.1). NCBI lineage: Eukaryota > Viridiplantae > Streptophyta > Pinopsida > Cupressales > Cupressaceae > Cryptomeria > Cryptomeria japonica. The sequence goes on along the minus strand of NC_081410.1, from coordinate 33,505,421 downwards.
GGACCAGGTTAGGGTCCAGTGGGATTGTTATGATGAGGCTACGGCTTCATGGGAGGACGCAGCACGTATGAGATCAGAGTACCCTCACCTCTTTGATGAACTCCAGGAGGAAGTTCATGCCTAGAGGGGGAGGATGTGAGGCCTCACCTCGACTCAGTTTGACATTCAGTGGATTTCATATTTTAGACTATTATGGATACTTTATTTTGATGCATTTTGAGACTTAAAACTTATATGGTTTCAGGATTTGGATAACATTGCTATGATTTGATGATTTACTTACATGCTTTATGAGATAGAACACTACATGATTGTTAGATAGGATGATATTGCAATGATAGATGTCGTTATTGAATTTGCAGGACTTTGCTCTAAATATATAACTATGATGTATGTTTAGTTTATGTGAATTGGGATGAAATTGCTTTTGTGAAATTGCTTGATAAAAGATGTATTCAATCTGTGCAGATGAAAATTGTATACAAGTAATGATGTGTATTGTTATATTATTGAATTATATTATATATGGATATTTGGAAGTACTAATGTGTAAATTGAGATGCGCAGGAAATTTACCATGTGACCATGGAAAATTACGGAGAATCAAACCTAGACTTATGTATGATCGTAAGCCAGGGTTTGTCTATTTGGAGAGACAACACCCTGTTTGTGTTGTATTTCATTCGTAACAGTATATGTTGCATGAGTGTTAAGTGTTATTTAATTTTATTGTGTAAAAACCTCAAGAGACAATTTCATGTTTTATTTTTGTAAAAGTGTTTTATTTGTGTCACTTGACACGTGTGTATTTAATTTAAATGTTTTATTTTGTCTCTTGGTGGGAAAGTGTTTAATTATAGTTTTCTTAAATAAATTAATGTGTTGTCATAAATACTTTGGGAATATAATATTTGGAGTGGTCAACTTATGTTTGACCCGAAAATAAACTTCAGAGGGGTTTAAAATGGGTTAAATGAACACCTAGGGGTAGTTTAATAGGGTTTCCTAAAGCCCATAAGGTATACCTAGGGGTTAGGGGTAGTTTTAGGCAAGTTTCTACTTTATAATGATCTTTTTAACGCTTTAAAAATTGGCTTTTTTTTTAGTTGAGCGAAAATTGAAAATTAGAAGTTAAATCTAATCAAGATTTTTCCTTTTGGAATGAGAGTCTTTTTGCATTTTTGCTTTATTTCCTTCTTTTTGGTTTTTTTTGGAATCCTGTGAGAACTCAGAGAGTAAGCTTCTTAAGGAAGATTTTTGGGAATAGCAGGGTAATCACCCACTCTCCATTTTTGGAGACAGAAGATAATTTGGAAAGAAAATAATGTTATGGAATAGAGAAATTGAATAAGGGTAGAAGGAAAAAGATTTGTGGATTGGGCAGCTCTTCATCAAATACCATAATATCCTTTGGGCAGATTAAGGTTGGTTTCAATTATTATTTTTAATGTCTTCTTCTTGTTTATGCCTGGAAGTTGTTTGTATAAGAAATCTGTGTTCTTGAAAGTTTATGTTTGAAAATCTCTTGGTATTTTTGCTTTATGAAATGTTGTGTTTTGGGAGTTTTCTCAAGATCCCTTACTCTTGGGAGAGAAGAGGATCTTGAGGGTGGTAGCAGTGATAGCCCTTGAGTGAGAGACTCTCTTTGAGAGCGATCACAAGGGATCTTTGTGTGACCCTTACTGCATGGCCTGTTTGTGCAATGGGGGTCATAAGGAGGGATATAAGGCTAGAATGCCTTTGGGGGGCATAAGGAATAAGGGGTTGAGATTCTTGATATTGTTATTATGCCATGAGGTGGCTTCTTGTTTATTTCATACTTGCAGTTCTCCTCAGGGTATTGGTCCACTACCACCCTTTGAAAATGTTCATCACCAAAGTGTGGTGCTGTGAAAGCCAAGTTGGGAATGTGTCTGGAAAATCTATATGCATTGCTTTCTATGTGTTTGCGTGTTTGTTACCCATCTAGGAATTGGTTCTCCGAGCTCGGGGGTGGCTACCAGTTAGCCTAGGCTAGGAGGTGAGCACTCCGTGGTCATATTTCTGTTTTCTATTATGCAGGAAATTCAGAGGAAAGAGAATAGGCACCATGAAAGAGTCACAGAAGATTGTTATTGAAGATACTTAAATTCAGTTGCAGATATTTGTTTAAAATTTGTTATGGAAGTATGCCTCATTCATAGTAAAGAGAAGCAAGTTGTTATTTGTGAAAGTAGACTTGAAGTTTTATTGTTGTGACTATTCAAAGAAACATCCTGTAAATTGGTAGCATATCTTAGAGATGTTTTAAAAAAGAAAATCTTCTTATTTCTACTTCTGGTTTTTAGAAAAAAGAAAAGTTAATTTGTGTTGCATGCAAAAGCTTCTTGGAATTATGAAAAAAATAAAAAAAATAAAGAGAATTGTTTTCATATAAATTTTATCTATATTTTACTTGTGGCAAAATAGAATGTTTATTGATGCTGAAAGATTTTAAGTATTTTAATGAAAAAGTTATTTTTTGTAAATATTTTATTAGAAGAAAAAAATCAATGAAATTCTTTTTATTCCAGAAAAAGTATATTGTATCTTTTGAACAGTATTCTAAATTGTATTTTAGTTAGCATTGATTTAAAAGCTTATTAATTATATATATATATATATATATATATATATATATATATATATATATATATATATATATATATATATATATATATATATATATATATATATATATATATATTCTGATTTAACTTAATGTTTTTTTTCCTTTATTATATTAGTTTAAAATTTTGCATGTAAATCTCTTTTAAATATATATATATATTCATATTGAAATAAATTTCACTTTTTTTTAACTATGATTATAAAAGTTATGTAAATATAAATATATATATATATATATATAAATATATATATTTATATATATATATATATATAAATATATATATTTATATATATATATATATATAAATATATATATTTATATATATATATATTTTTGTATATTATATTTAAAAATAAATAAATTAAAAAAAAAGGGAATGTATTTGGGTCCTCGCGGACTCCACTATGTGTACGCACAGTGGAGGGCCGCGCGGCGCCCACTGTGTGCGCACACAGTGGAGCCACTTTCGGCTCCCACTGTGTGGGCACACAGTGGACGGCCACGGCCACCACTGTGTGGCCACACAGTGGGGAGCCGCTAGCGGGCGCCCACTGTGCGCTCACACAGTGGCGCGCGGCCAACCCGCCTCCCTTTTCCTCCGCGACCTGCACAAAAAAAATTTTCATGGCCGCCAAGGGTTTCGGCCCAGCAAGATAATTCCCTGTTAAAAGAAAAAAATGGGATAAACCCTAGCCCGGGTGGGGCTAGGGCAAATGGATTTTAAGAATAACATGATAAATTAGATTTGAAAATATATATATATAAGTTAATGGAAACCTAAATAGGGTTTGGGAAAATATGGATTAATATATAGAAAGTTAATGTGCTTTTGAATTAGAATTTAAATGTTTAACATATATGTAATATATCTATATATATATAAGGATATATATATATATATATGTATATATATAAATTTTGTTCATATTTTGGATTAAGTTTCTAATTATAAATATATGTATATGTATATATAAATATATATATATATATATATATATATATTTTATATAATTTGGTTATAATTTGAAGCAAGTAATAAAGAGGAAATTTTAAAAAGGTTGATTGAACTTTATAGTCATATTGGAGATTTGATTAATTTTCCTCTCCTATTTCCTATAGGTTGATTAATTTAATAAACCTAATGACTAGGTATCTCTTGGAGATAAAATTAAACTAGTTAGTTTTCCGTAATTAAAATTAAACTATTTATCGATGCTTAGCTCGTTTCAGATTTAGCTCGAATTTAATAATGGAAATTTCTTTAATGCTTGTCCAAGAGTGAACTTGTTAATTAATTTAGTATGTTAAAAAAAAAATTTGTTCTATTTTTTTAACCTAAATTTTGGGCATGACAATAATCAACCATAATAACCTTAACAATGCATCGACAACAACAATGCCTAATAAATCATTAATTGTCTTAGGTGAATCTAGCCAAAGCCAACCCATCAAATCCACTAATCTCCCTTGCATCGCAATCATAAAATTTTACGGTTGTTGGAACAAGCTTAGGAGATTGAAGAGATATAAGGAACATTTCAACTTCCAAAATACTGAAGGAATAAAAATAATTAGCTAACACATCTTCTTATGGGAATTTTTGTATTTAGTTCTTCCTTTGCAAATCAACATACCCTATTTGGGTTTCCCAAATATTTACTAAATAACTTTGAAGATAAATTGGGAAGAGAATCCATCATATAGATATTTCTTTTCAACAGCCTTAGAGGACATTGTTTTGTTTATCATTTATTATAATAGCTAATACCCAATTTTTTTATAAGATAACAAGCAAAACCTCCTCTTCAGAAACTATGTTTTCCTTAATAATCCAAGAATGAAAAAAGGAACCCACATAAAAATTACTTACTCCCTACCATGAAGGTAAAAGAACATCCAATTTAAAGATAGATGTACCAAAAGGAAAGAAATATCACCTCAAAATCTGTTTTGAACTTATACATTGAATCTATACACATGATAGTCCCCTTAATAACTCTCTCACAACTTTCAATGCTAGAAGAATGAGTGTTTTCATAGGACTTTCATACTATGATATTTATATCAAGATTCACTTGCATAGTTTTAGAGTCATGTTGACCCATTCTCATTAGTAGTTTACATGAACCCCTCATAAGAATGGATCACTTAGTACTCATTTCATCAAAGTGATGCTCATAGCGGTGAAGCATTAGGGATTCCTAGGAGGTCACCCATACTAATACTACTCTAAATCAAGCACGTTTAACCATGTAGATTGTCCCAAGATCAAACCCATTCAACTTGCCACCCCATTTGCAAAACCTTCATCAAGTGGTGTGCCTTATAAACCATTCATTATAGAGCAACTTTAGCTTATCCATTGACAGGTGGGAGGTGTTGATGTGTTTTTTATGCACATGAGAACGTAGAATAAAATACCCAAAAGTATCTTATCCTCTCTTGAACAAAGTTACTCAAATGCTGGAGATTTTCTTAAGGATCACTTGAGACAACTCCAAGGTTCTGGTATGTTGGGTCATGATGTGTGGATAAACATAGTTGGTTGATGTGATTGCTGGTATCACAAGGGGACTTACGTTGAATTGTCGAATGCTTGAATAGCTGGAACTTGATCATCTGATATTTCAATCTCGTGATGCTTTTTGTCCTAAACTAACTTGAATAAAAAAAAGGGCAAAAGGTGAAGTGTTAATAAAATCTATTCTAAGGCCTAGACTGTAAGAAGATGAATGAATGATTAGATGGAATCCTACTGAGTGAGGTCTCAACATAGGGTTATATGAGACAAGGGTAAGTTCAATAGTGATTTCTCTTCTACAACCTTTGCCCATACTCTATTCCAAAGCTCCCATTTTGGCATAGGTAGAGAGTATGTTGGCAAATAAAACTGATCGAAATGGAAATATATTTGTTGCATTGATTGCATTGTGAGGACGCTTATGTATTTCTTCGATAGCATAAAGCATGAAAGGCCATGAGAATATCTCCTCGAGGAGGTACTCTATGATAGCTGTGAGGTAGATGAGAGTTTCTTATGCCATTTTCTTTGTTCTATGTAGTCAAATGCAAGAACACTATTTGAATTCAAATGCTAATGGTGATTGTCTTTTTAATGGAAACAAACGGGAAGGGACGTCAAGGGAAGGAATGGGCCCACAAAACACCTAAGCAATCAAAGCTTAATGTGTGTTGTTTAAGGCTGCCCCCTAAAGACATCATAATTGATTGGCTCTTCACTCCTAAGACCTTCAAAAGTCTCTAATGGCTTCATTGAGTCCTTTTGTCTCCCAAATTCACCTGCACCATCTTGAATTCTCCTTCAATGCTTGATTTCCTATTCACTTGGAATTGAATTGATTTTATAACTAAGAGATCACTTGAATTGTAGGTAGACCCCTTCAAATGACAGGGTAGGCTTCCTTTTATACCTTATATATGTCTTGAAAGAATTTTATCCTGATGGCTTTAAATTAAAGTACTTTCTCTTCTATCGAGTATTGGTGGAGTAGAGGTTGCATTGCATCATCCTAGGATACATATTTCCGTAGATACAACACAAGTTAAATGTATCCCAGGTTGATGCAAAGCAACCTCTGCTCTAGAGATCTACCAAAAAATAGAGAAAGAACTTTAATTTAATGCCATCAGGATAAAAGTCTTTAATCAAGATAGATAAATGGTATGCAACTAGATCTATTTGGAATGCATTACCCAAACACCACGATCAATCAGTCACCTTTGAAAATAAAGTGGTATGATGAAATGCACTGCATACTACTGCTACAAAATATTTTGGTCAATGATATTTTTAAAATAGTAAAGGAAGGTGCATGGAACAACCAAATTATGATCATTATAAACAATGAATATTGAAGATCCTTTTATGATATGTAAGTTGAGAATATTGCATGTTCTTTCATATTTTTGTATATATTCTTTATAATAGCCTATTATATTGATTTGTTCTATTATGCATAATGGTGTGGGTCAGACGACTTTGCCATCAGTGCATGAAAGCATTGAATGAGTTCTACTTTTAAAAATTACATGAAACATTTTTAATTTATTTGATTTAGTGTTATTTGCAAAAAATGATTATCAATGATGTTTCCTTTCTCCAAGAATTGTCTAGGATCTTTCCATCAGATAATATGTAACATCGAATGACTAAATCTTTTCATTACAAATGCTTATTTTATTTAATTATTATCTGAGCATGAATTAAAATTTATATCTGTACAAAAGAAGAACATACAAGTTGAAGAGTCATGTGCAAGCAAATTTCCTAAAAGAAAGCAAGCAGGCATTATCTTGAATGACATGGAAACAAGCTCATTAGCTGCTTAGAAGAGAGCAATTGGAGAATGGTAGAGGAAAGTGTTTAAGGGTGATAAATAGATAGATAGTATGCAATACAAACAAACAATGTCTAGAGTGTCTGATGTGACATCTCTAATTTATGTCCGGAGGGACTAACTAGTTTTGGAGTTCCTACGAAACCTATTGGGCCATGCTTGGAGGAAATCAATGTGTTCATACAAGGAGCACCTTTTTTCTATTATGAGAATGATACTTTTGCACTGAGGGATATTTGGAAGTCAATATCCAAAAAATTCTCTATAGTGTGGAACCAGAGTTTGCTCGAAGTAATTTTCAGCTTTCAGAAGACCAAGAGGTTATGTACACAATCTCCCAATAGAAGGGCAATTTCAAGCATTACCTCTCCCCCCCATGACTATTTAGGAAGCACTTCCTCAGATAAAGGACTATTGGCCTCCATGGGATCAAAGAAAAAAATTGAAGCATAGACTCTAGATGATGTGGTGGTGTCCTTCGTGAAGAACTCTACACTATAATTGAAAATTCATGAGGGAAACTGCAAGATAGTGAAGAGAAATACAATCTTGAAAAGTGGGAAGAATAGATCTTAGTTTGGGTGGGGCCAAGTCAGGTGGCTCCTCTAGAGGTTGACGAGATAGAAATCATATTAGGATTTGAAAAAGATCACACTCGTGGAACTTCGTGTGTGAGTGATCGATTGTGGTGTTTGGTTAATGCATTCCAAATAGATACAGTTGCATGCCATTAGGATAAAAGTCTTTAATCAAGACATTACCTATTTGTAATGCAACTGTATCTATTTGGAATGCATTACCCAAACATTGCAATCGATCACTCGCACACAAAGTTCCATGAGTGTGATCCTTTTCAAATCCTAATACAATTTCTATCTCGTCAACCTCTAGAGGAGCCACCTAACTTGGCCCCACCCAAACCAAGATCCATTCTTCCCACTTTTCAAGATTTTATTTCTCTTCACTATCTTGCAGTTTCCCTCGTGAATTTTCAATTATAGTGTAGAGTTCTTCACGAAGGACACCAACACATCATCTAGAGTCTATGCTTTATTTTTTTCTTTTATCCCATGGAGGCCAATAGTCCTCTGTTTGAGGAAGTGCTTCCTGAATAGTCATGGGGGGGAGAGGTAATTATTGAAATCGCTCTTCTTTTAGGAGATTGTGTACATAACCTCTTGGTCTTCTGAAAGCTGACAATTATACTTCGAGTCCACCAACTCTTGTTCCACACTATAGAAATTTTTCAACATTGACTTCCAAATATCCCTCGATGCAAAAGTATCATTCTCATAATAGAAAAAAGGTGCTCCTTGCATGAACACATTGATTTCCTCCAAGCATGGCCCAATAGGTTTCACAGGAACTCCAAAACCAGTTAGTCCCTCCGGACATAAATTATAGACATCACATCAAACACTCCAGACATTGTTTGTTTGTATTGCATACTATCTATCTATTTATCACCCTTAAACACTTTCCTCTTCCATTCTCCAATTGCTCTCTTCTAGGCAACTGATGAGCTTGTTTCCATGTCATTCAAGATAATGACTGCTTGCTTTCTTTTAGGAAATTTTCTTGCACATGACTCTTCAACTTGTATGTTCTGCTTCCGTACAGATATAAATTTTAATTCACGCTCAGATAATATTTAAATTAAATAAGCATTTGTAAAGAAAAAATTTAGTCATTCAATGTTACATATTATCTGACAGAAAGATCCTAGACAATTCTTAGAGAAAGGAAACATCATTGATAATAATTTTTTGTAAATAACACTAAATCAAATAAATTAAAATGTTTAATGCAATTTTTAAAAATAGAACTTGTAGTCACACAAATCTGTCTAGCTTAATTAAATTAATATTCATTATTTATTTGATTAAAAATCCACTAGCCATCAGTTAATTAAATTAATATTTAATTAATTCACCTCCAAACATTCTTCTATTAATTAAATAAATTATTCAATTTATTTTAATTAATTCATTAAAATCAAATTCCATTCAATTAAATAAATAAAATCTATTTATTTAATTAAAATCCCCCTTTTCCTCTTTTAAATAAATTAACATTTATTTAAATCATTTAAACCCCCCCCACCCCACTTGCATTTTCCTACAAATGCAACTTGCACACATTTATTGAAATAAATGAATTTTTATTTTAATAAAATCCTATTTTCCCTCACCCACCAAATCCACTTGCAAAATCTAATCCCCTTCTAGATTCTTCTAACCCCTTCCTAATTAGCCTAATCCATCCCATAATCATTGTCACATTCCTAAGCAAAATGGAGTCACTTCTCAAAGACTCCAATGTCTTTGAAAAGCATTTAATGCTTTGTGTGTTCAACAAATTAACCCCCAAAGTCTTCCAAGACCACTAATGGCTCTTACATGACCATTTATGGTTATTTCAAACTTGTCTCCCCAAACATTTATTTTTTTGACCATATTCATCCATTTCACATTTGCACAAGAGTTTATCCATTGGATAAAAGCTTTATTCTTTGAATAAACAGTTTATTCATTCAACCAACCTTGACTTTAACTCCCAAGGTCATGTCAAGCATTAAATGCTTATTCCCTCTCCTCTCAACCTATCTCACATTGACACTTGTCATCCTGGGATTGGGTTGAAAGCCCTCACATGGATTGAAAATCATTCAATCCTAACCCTTGTTGAGATTGCTCAATCTCAACCATCCATTGCTCCATTTTCCCTATAAATAGAGCCCATTTCTTCATAATCCAGATCCTGAAAACTTGTATGCATTTAAGCTATAGGCATTTTAAGAGAGCATTTTAGCATAATCAACTAGTATCTTGTTATTTTGGATAAAATAAATCATTTTAGTATCAATAACATAGTATTAGCTTTTCATTTCATATTTGAAGCACGATACTAAATCTCAATCCTCCATAAGCATCCATAGTGCAAAAAGCTGCTGAGAGCTACACTATTTTGGAACTTGGAGAGGAGAGGAATAAGGGAGAAGGAGCTAAGGCCATGCTAAGAGGCAGTTGGAGATGCCTCATAATATTTGTTTCATTTGTTAGATACATTAGCATGTTTTTAGTGTCTCTCTTGGTATGCCTTTTTAGATTAGTTTTTGATTGACTAACACTAACGATTTTCTTGTGTCTTTTGTGTTGTTTGTCATTGACTAACCTTGTCCATTTTGCAAGGCATCATTTGGTGAACCTGACATGAATCGAACACCACCAACAATATCATTTTTTTAGCAAACTAACATGTCTGACTATTGAAAGTGTCACACAGGTTGTGCTTTGGCGCTATTGAACACGTTCTAGCACTACCGACATTTGCGTTTTTAGCGCTATTGTTTTTACAATAGTGCTATTGCCCAAATTTCAGCACTTTTGGTACTTTTCTAGCACTTTTGTCGGTCTTCTAGCGTTATTGATAAACTTCGAGTGCTTTTGCCTCTCTATCCTTCCCATTCTTTAAGCACTTTTGTGTTAAATAATGCCTCTTTTCAAACATAGACTAGCGCTATTGTAACAGAGAGTTGTACGAAAATTCCTTGTAACCAAAAACCAAAAATTTTAGGCTTGTAGAAGCCCACCAAGACATGCGGATTTTTCTAACTAATTGTCTTTTGTGCAGGTTCTAATCTTTTTTTGTAGGGGAAGGAGTTAGTTTAGATGCTTTAAAGTTTCTTTTTTTACTTTCTTTCAACAAATGTTGGTTAAAAAGAATCCATTCTTCCTTCTTATACAAATTAAAATAAACCTCACATCTCATTTTGGAGTGCATAAAATGAACCTCAAACTTGTTTTTGGTGCTTAAAAGAAAATTCATCTTTCTTTATTGCAAGGTAAAAAGAGCAACAACTTCAAATTTCGCTTTCATTGCAAGTTAGGGATACATTTTATTTTGGTGCTTAAAATCAACAAGACAAATTTCCTTTCTTGCATCAAACTTAAAAATCACAATCCACACTTCAATTTTTGGGCAAGTAAAAAGAACAATCCACTTGTTTTGATTTTTGCAAAACAAATTTTACTTCAAGTAAACGTTTTTTCATTAAGTTGACCAGGATTTCCAAATTCTAGATTACAAAACACATTGCTTTTGAAGTTAAAAAGAACACCATGACTATTGGAGCAACATCTCCAAGTAGTTAGATCACATTGCAATGATGGATTAAAAAGAACAAGTGTCTTTTGTGCTTGGCACACTTGTGCAAAAAGGTCAGTCGAGTGGTCCTACCTCTAACACACACTATCCTCTCCCTTGGCTCTCGTGGTCCCAGGTGCAAGAGAAAAGTGTTAGTAACACTCGAAATTTTATCTTTTTAAGAGAGGCCTGCCAAGGGATCGATACTCTTGGGAACGAACTCAAGCGGTAAATCCTTCGAGCCACTATAGAAATTAGGTGAGAGTGAAAGCTATAGCCTTGGGTATAGCTATTCCTATAGTGTAACTGGCCGAAAGGACAAATGGGCCCCACCACCAATTACAAGGCTCTTAAGTGAGTCACTACAGAATGAACTTATGTCCAAAAACATTGAACATGAATAAACACCTTTAAGTAGTAGCCCACCCATTCTATTGATTGAGGATATTTGAGATATAATTTAGTGCAAGAGCATAGATGGTTTTGCTCCCAAGATACTCACCATACATATTTCCTTTAGTAGAAACATAGCTTTTTGAAAGGTCACTTGTGGCTTGATAAAAGTGGTGACTCCCCCATCATAGGGATCATCTATTTGTTATGCTTGTGCAAGACTTAGTATATCACATCCTTACCTACCACGACAGGATTCATAAGGTATGTAGTACCAAAGTCGAAGAAATATCAAGATGTGGGCTAAATTTATCACAACTGGCCATTTGACCTTAGGGATAAAAAGTGTTTGAAGTGTGTTCGTTTTAAAGACCAAGTGCGAATTGAGCCGACTTCAGGCTTTGGAAATACACCTTAAAATAAATCTAAAAGAAGGGTCATATACAAGTCCAAGGATTGGGTTGATCTAGACCCATACTCATTTGTGCCTCTGGGGGCAAAATTCTTGCGTTTGTGTGCTTGCTTTGTTTTCTTGTCAAGGAAAAATCAGAAAATCAATCCCAAAAACAAAGTATTCATCCAAACATTTCTCAAAAACAACCAAAAATACCAAAAACAAAGTGCAAACAACAAAGAGTCAAAATTTTATGACCATTCTTCACATCTTGCAAAAGAAGAAGCGTCATCAGAATATCAACTTGAAAAGAAGACCATTAAACTCAAAGGCTTTGATCAAAAGGAGGGAATTCTTCTATATAAATAGACAAATCTTTGTCTCGCATAGAATCTTTCTACATCACATGCGTCTCTACCTTCAAGGCAAAACAAACGAATTTGATTCAGAGACTTTGAACCGCAGAGCTTTTATGCAATATAGAGCTTTGAGTTATCACAAAAATCAAGGAGTTAAGATTAATCCCAACTTCTTCCCAAACATCTGTATCACATACAACACAGCTCGTGAAATACCACCAACACCCGAAAGGGAAGAGGTAGAGTTTGTCCCATTTGTGACACAAAGTTTTTATTGAAAGTTGAAAACATTTTCATCCATCATCTTACTCATACATCACCATTTCATCATCAATCCATTCCAACTCTCAAAACATTAAGAGGTTCTTGTCCCAAGATTCCTTTTTAGATATTGCTTGAATCAAAGACATCACATCACTTTCTAGATTGTTTCTACATCTAGGATAAGTTCATCCTAAGAGACACATCTACGTAGGTTAAAACTAGTTCATGAGTGAATCCTCTCATTACTAGGTAGTTCAATCTGTAACACATCTCAAATTGCTCTACACCTTATCACATCAAATCTTATCAAAACAAACAAGAAATTCAAAGAAGAAATTTTGGTTACATCTACCTTACAAGTGCTAGAGATCCACATACAAAACAAATCACCAACCATCAATCTTTCATTTCATCAACAACTCATCATCATCTTCAATCAACTTCAACAAAAAATTGCAAGCAAAATGGCTCAAACCCGATCACAATCAAGGCAACGAGAAATAGAAATGGAAGAAGAAGAAGAGGAAAATCTCAATGAATTTCAAGAAGCACTTGGAGGAAATGCAAATGATGAAAACCCAAGTACTCCTACTCCTGCAACAATAGAAAGGGCCCAGCATAACCCTCTCTTTAAGAAACTTTTTGACGAAATACTCAGGAGCAATGCAGATGCTCACTTCTTAAGACTTGCTCAAGAAGGAGCGAAACTCTCCTCTGACTTTGATCTTGCCCAATTAAGACAAGCATTAGAAAGACAAAGTCACCATGAAGAGGAAAGAGGTAGAGATCCCATCAGATATAACATTCCTCGAGGTAACCCACCACCTCCTCCTCCAAATGAAATGGAGATATTGCGGCAACAAGTCAAGAATCTCACCCAACAACTTCATAATGGTGTCAAGACCAATCAATTCTCACTCAACAACATATGTCCCTATCCTTTTGATAGGAATATTTATATGCCACCCTTTCCACGCGGGTTCGAAACACCCAAATTTGAAAAATATAGAGGAAAGGGGGATCCCCGTGATCATGTCAGAGAATTTCATTCTGCTTGTCTTTAAGTGGCATATGAAGACACATACCTAATGCGCCTTTTTCCCCAAAGCTTGGGAGGAACAACCACATCCTGGTTTTCCTGATTACCAGTTGGCAATAGAACATTTGAGGAACTCATCCAGAAGTTCCTTGCTCATTACTCTCATAACATTGAATGCAACATCACCATGGCTGATCTATGCAACACCAAACAAAAACCAGGTGAACTATTCTCAGTATTCCTGCAATGATGGTGCCAAATTTCTAGCAGACGTTCTCTTCAGTTACCTGAATGAGAACTAGTGGAAATATTCATTTCCAACTTAAACGAAGAAATGGAATTTCACCTGGATGTCAAAGACATAGACTCTTTTAATGATATGATCACCAAGGGTTTGAAATGTGAATGGGCACTCATTAAGAAAGGACTCATCAAAATATTTAATGAACCAAAGGATGGTCCTCGCCTGCGCTTCAATAGTGATAAACCAAGGTTCTGGAATAAAAACAAGAATATTATCAATGATGGGGTTGTGGATGCCCGGACTATCCAAAATGCACAACCTGTGGTTCGATTTGTAGGACAAAATCCTCCACCTTAGAATAACACAAATGTTCCTTCAAATCAAGGTCGCATCACATCTCATGATGAACCAAGACCTCATCAGCAAAAATAGAAACGCACATACACTCCCTTAGGGGAACCCATTGAAATAGTATTGCGACAACTCATTTCTCAAAATTTGGTCACTCTACCTAAACTATCAAACTATGAGCCTCAGGTCAAACCGACATGGTGGAGAGATACTGAACACTATGAATTCCATCAAGGAAGAGGACACAAGACAAGTAATTGTCATCGATTAAAAGATCTTATCCAGGATCTTATTGACCGAGGAGAAATTGAAATTGAAGGGCATGACCCAAAAACAACCAATAATGATCACCTGATGTTCAAAAATCCACTCCCATCACAAGATCAAAGGGGTCCTTCCACTTCCAGGTGAGGCACTGATACCACTGATTATACATAGGCTGCATATAATTACACTGTAAATCATCTGTATGATGCCAGTGAACAAGTTGCAACTATAACCTTCAAAAATCCCAACTCAAATTGCAATGTTGTTATGCATCGCGACAAAGTTACCATAAAGGCAGCTCCACAAGGCACCACCTCCATCCCAAAGTAGTACAATCTTGTGGAACAATTAGACAAAACACCTACGCTTATATCCATTTTAGAGCTATTGCGCCTATCGCCATCTCATAAAACAATATTGGATCAAGCACTCCAAGAATCGTCAGTCCCTGCAAATCTGAATACAGACCAATTTCAAGCCATGGTTGGAAGTCTAAAGTCATCACCTTGTCTCACCTTTTCTGAAAATGACAACTCTTCCTTCCAGCAACCTCATAACGCTTCACTACACATTGAAGGCTTCATCAACCAACACAAGATCAAGAGAGTCTTGATAGATAATGGAGCAGGCCTGAATATTTGTACACTATAGTTGGTCACAACATTGGGATATGTGGTAGAATCAGTGGATCCTCGTAAGAAGATCACAATCAAAGCCTATGACGATGCAGAGCATTCAGCCAAAGGAGCTGTGGTACTACCAATCCAAGTGGGCCCTATGGTAAAGCACATCATCTGTCAGGTTCTGGACCTTCCTCTGCCATAAAATCTAATATTAGGAAGACCTTGGATACATGCCATGCAAGCCGTTCCATCTACCTACCATCAATGTATCAAGTTCCCACATAACGGTGCAGAGATCACAATCCTGGGCGATGCAAATCCTTTTGCTTATTGCCATAATATCAACCATCAACCAGAGATTACTATTCCTAATAATAGGGAAGCCATTTCCTCCACATCATATATCAGTCTCGCCTCTCTTTCCAGTTCAAACACGACTATACCCAAGCAAGAAAAGCTTAAGATGAAGATAGCAGAGGAAGGTCCTAGGGAATACAACTTGAGTCAACTCTTTTGTGTGGGACAGATGCCCACTTCTCCTAGAACACATGGTAAGCCACAGCTGTTACTCCAGCCACCACTAATCACACCAGCATGTTCTTTGACACCTTTCGTCCTTGGAAAGAGTCAAGAAGAAGAAACCCAAGATGAGGACTTGGCGGAATGGATCTATAAAGATCCCATCACCACTGATATCCCGCCAATTAAACTTCCTACGGATCAATATGGCAAAGGTCTCCTCATTATGCAAAGAA
Organism: Cryptomeria japonica; assembly: GCF_030272615.1. NCBI lineage: Eukaryota > Viridiplantae > Streptophyta > Pinopsida > Cupressales > Cupressaceae > Cryptomeria > Cryptomeria japonica. The sequence goes on along the minus strand of NC_081410.1, from coordinate 33,489,578 downwards.
TGGGGTATGATGGTCAGAGTGCTTTAGGATATTGCAAACAAGGACGACATGAACCTCTGCTGCCGGAATTCAAGCCCAAAGGAAATACAGGCTTAGGCTTTGAGAAAGAGGTCTTTCCTAAACTCAAATTCAAAGGACAACCCAGCAAACCATTATGTCAGCCTACTGCAAAAAAGACACCTTTTATTATTAAAGCAACATCAAGCACCATCCCAACTGCCCCATCAAGGCTCAAAACCCCAACACAACCATCACCAATGCCATGCATCCTACCAAGTGAACCCGTAATCACATCAATAGTACCATTAGTAGTAGCAACTGTATCAGAACCTGCAGCAGCATCCATGGCACCAACAGTTCTAGTAGTACCAATAGAAGCAAGTGAGTCAACACTACCAATACTCCCTGTATCAGATTCCTTGATCCCCATCAAACTTCCTGCAGCACTGATCACTACAAAGGTACATAAACCAATCATACCTACAGTATTTAACTCCAAAGACATCCCAGTATGGTATAGTAATCGGATGCTGGAAAGTGACTCAGAGACCGACTCACATGAGTGGGAATTTGATTATGTACAGCTTAACACATCAGATGAGGAAGACACATCACTACCTCCACCACGCAAAGACATCCCTATTTACGGAGAAGCATAGATAAAGACCACTTGGGTTCCTAAACTGGAAACATCTTCCACAGCCCCTACGTCTCAGCCTATGCCTGATTCTGACAGGGAGAGTACCATCAATGACCTTCACCATAATGTCTTAACCCTCACTGATACATCTAATAAACTTAACCTAATCGATGAAGTAATGCCCATTATTCACCCTGAACTCATCGAGTGGAACCAACCAAATCCCCCATGTCTTGACTTCTTCCAAAACGATGAGGCCATCATTGACTTTTTGGAATTAAGGGATAACCTACCAAGCGGGGATCACAAAGCTGGATTCGCCATTGAACTTAATAGTGCAGCATACTTCAGGGCAGATGCCAAACCTTTTAGTTGCAAAAATATAACAATAAAACATGGATCTTCCAGTGAAAACCACACTATAGCACTATTTGATCCAACAAAAGTAAAAAGAAAGAGCGTATCCAACAGTGAAAACCTCTCTGAGGCACCTGAGGATGAAGGGTTTGACATTCTCCCTGCTAGTGCACAACAGGAATGATCAATGATTCTCATCGAGGAGACCAAAGAATACAATGTGGGGACTCCTGAAAATCCTCACCTCATACATCTGGCATCTCTTCTCACTCCAGAGGAACAACCTAAATTTATAGAGTTCTTCCAGAAGCGTCAGATCAACTTCGCATGGTCATATGCAGACATGCTTGGGCTTGATCCTGATTTAGTCATGCATCACCTCACCGTCGCAGAAGGAGCCAAACCTGTCAAGTAGAAGCTTCATAAGATGCATCCTCAAATTGCAGTGCTAGTTAAAATAGAACTCAAGAAACTCCTAGATGTTGGTTTTATTAGACCAATTGATTATGCAGAATGGATCTTCAACATTCTGCCTATCGGCAAACCAAAAGGGGGCATCCACATTTGTACTAACTTCAGAGATTAGAATAAGGCATGTCCTAAGGATGACTTCCCCCTACCAAATATCGACATCATAGTGGACCTGATAGCAGGACATGCCATGCTTTCACTCATGGATGGTTTTTCAGGATACAATTAGACAAAGATCGCACCAGAAGATCAACATAAGACAGCCTTCACCTATCCATGGGGCAAATATTGCTAGAATGTAATGCCTTTCGGTCTAAAGAATGCAGGAGCAACCTATCAAAGAGCAATGGCCACCATCTTCCATGCCATGATGCATACTATGATGGAAGATTATGTTGATGACTTACTAGCAAAATCACTTACCAGAGAAGGACATCTCCACATCTTAGATAAAATCTTTGATAGACTGGAACAATACCATGTTCGACTCAACCCAAAGAAATGTGTCTTTGGAGTAACCTCGAGGAAACTTCTAGGGTACATTGTCTCAAGCAAAGGTATTGAGTTCAACCCAGCAAAGGTAAAAGAAATCATGGACATGCCACCTCCCAAGAATATCAATCAGCTAAGGACATTACAAGGGCGGCTTCAATCCATCTGAAGATTCATTGCACAATTGGCTGATAAGTGTCACCAATTCACACACCTGCTACACAAGAACATCCACTTTCAGTGGGATACCTGATGCCAGCAAGCATTTCAGAAGCTTAAAGACTATATCATGAATCCACCATTACTGATGCCTCTAGATCCAAGTAGACCATTGTTACTATATATCTCAGCAACAAGTACAACATTGGGTGTACTACTGGCACAACATAATGCAGAAGGAAAAGAGTGTACTATTTACTACATCTCTCGCACACTGGTGGGCTATGAACTCAATTACACACCTATGGAGCGAACTTGCCTAGCAGTAATCCTGGCAGCTACTAAACTGAGGCACTATCTGTTAACACACAAAGTACAACTCATTGCAAAGATTGATCCACTCAAATATTTACTCAGCAAAGCAGCTCTGACAGGCCGCTTGGCCAAATGGGTGATGATTCTAAGTGAATTTGACATCGAGTATGTGGACCGTAAAGCTATCAAAGGTCAAGTTATTGCAGATCAGTTGGCTAATGCACCCCTCACAGGTGATCATCCTCTCATTTCCAATTTTCTAGATGAAGAGCTATTCATGATCACAACAGCACAACCATGGAAACTATACTTTGATGGTTCATACACTAGGCATGGCTCGGGGGTAGGCATTCTATTTATCACACCTCCAGGTGATAGCATCCTGAAGTCTTACAAGCTCACATTTTCATGCACAAACAACATAGCAAAATATGAGGCCTTGATCACAGGACTCAGGTTAGTCATACAATGTAAATTACAAGAACTACAAGTATATGGTGATTCCCAACTGGTCATTCGACAAGCAACAGATGAATATCAGACCAAGGATGATAAACTCATGCCATATAAGCAAATGGTGGACAACCTAAAGACATCATTTACTGCTATCACTTTTGAGCAGATCCCAAGAGATCAAAATCGAGCTGCTGACACTATGGCTACCATCGCATCTCTCCTAGATCTTCCACAAAATTCAACATGCTACAAGTTCTTGGTAGAACAGCTTTGGATTCCCACTTATGATATCCCCGAATCTGAAATGATATGTCACCTTGTCGGTTTTGAATCCCCATGGTATGGTGAGTTCTACACCTATCTCCATGATCACACCCTTCCTCCTAACCAATCGAATAACCAACATAAAACCTTCATTTGCCAAACTGCTCGATATACCATTATTGCTGAAAACCTATACGGACGCGGTCTTGATGGTACTCTCCTTTGATGTCTGGAACAAGGTAAGATAACAAATGCTTTGGAAGAAGTACATGAAGGAATTTGCGGGACTCACTCAAGTGGTTTGTCACTAGCCAAGAAAATCATGCGAGCTGGATATTATTTGCCATCTATGGAAAAAGATTCCTACTACTTTGTCAGAAAACGCAAAAAATGTCAAGTTCACTGTGACCTGATACATGCACCAGCACAGGAACTGCAACCAATCACGACACCATGGTCTTTCTGTCAATGGGGCCTTGACCTTGTGGGTAAAATCCATCCATCTTCATCTAACGGCCATAAATTCATTATTACCGCCACCGAATATTTCACAAAAGTGGATCGAAGCTGTTCCACTTACCCAAGTCACCGGCAAGCAGATTGCCTCATTCATCCTCAACTACTTCATCTACCGGTATGGTGTGCCCATGTCTATCATCACAGATAATGGTCTTCCTTTCAAAAATCAGGAAGTCCGTGAACTTTGTGAGAAATTTCATATCCAACACTGCTTTTCCACTCCCTATTACCCACAAGGCAATGGTCAGGCCGAAGCATCCAATAAAAACATATTGAGGATCCTAAAGAAGATAGTCAATGATGCCGGCCATGATTGGCATGTTCAACTAAATCCAGCACTATGGGCATATCGAACTAGCATTCGAACCCCTACAAGTGCAACTCCTTATTCATTAGTCTATGGTGCAGAAGCTATCTTACCTTTTGAGGTCGAGATACCATCATTACAGGTTTCCTTGCATAATCTAATAGATGATGAAGTGTATAGAGTCTCACGCCTCCAGGACTTGGAGTTACTTGATGAGAAGCGACAAGCTGCATACAACCACCTCAAAGCCTATCAACAACACATGAGCAAAAGCTACAATCACCGAGTTAGATCTCATACATTTGAGGTAGGTGATCTTGTTCTATGAGAGAATCCTCGCAACCAACCAAACAAAGAACATCAGGGCAAGTTTGAATCAAACTGGCTGGGCCCATATGTTGTCACTGCTGTATTCGATTCTAGGGCATATCGGTTGGCTACATCAAAAGGAGAACCTCTCGCAGATCCAATCAATAGCACGCACCTCAAATGGTTTTATACCTAAGTAGCATAGAGCATCAGGCTCCCCTACATACCAGAAAATACCAAAAACATTCAGAAAAATGTCCTGAAGAAATACAAAAACATTCAAAAAAGTAAAGAAAAATCATGCATCCAAACAGTGAACAACCACTCTAGTGGCACCTTGGGTAAGTGCGATGGTGAAAACCTAGCAAATAGGCGCCACTCGTAATGACAATGGCTCCAGTATCTTTTAGGCTCATTGCGATCACATTCATACACACATCCATCCATCCATCTAACCATGGCTTGTTATTTGATCTGCAATAAATAGATAGTACTTCATGTGTCTTGCATCCCACTCTATCATAGTCATGTCTACACTTGGGGGCAATACCCTCTCAATCTAGTTGATGGAAGTGGATTCTATATTACTGGTAACTTCAAAAATACCAAAAACATTCAAAAATGTCTCATCAAAATCCAAAAACATTCAAAAACAATACAAAATCCCAAAAACATTCAAAAACAATACAAATTCCAAAAAACAACGAAAAACCATCGAAAATCAAACAAAAACATGACAACACCTTGTACATATTCATCCAAGCAGATGCAAAACAAACATTGACACAATACTCACATGATGACCATTTATCAATCAAACCACACAATCAACATCAACACTCAAAACTGTCTTTAAAAGGATGCATCCTTCCTTACCAAAACAAAGACAAAGTGACATTTTCTTTGACAAGAAAATTATGTTAAAGCTATCAAATACTTGGTTGATTTGTGAGTACAATCCTTCGTTTATCTGTATCAGGATCTTTCAGCATTGTTTTGTATCATTTGCACATTATTTCCGATGAAGTTTTGGGGCATGTACTAATGGTGTCTACGTGGGAAGTTCACCAGGCTACGTGATCTTATGCCAAACGCAGTCATAGATCATTACGGCTTGCTGACTACAGCATATACCTCAACCATATGAACATGAACCATTACCAAGGATCCTTATTCTTTATTCTTCATGTATATACTGTTTGTTTGTAGGTACAATACTCATCCTTTGGTTCCTCCCCCATCCAAATTGGATAAAGGTTTTATTTCTTAGTACGGTATGCACTTGTCTCAAGATATGATCAGCCTAAGATCAAGGAGGATGATCCAAGTCATGCATGAACAGAGATAATCCTTGTCTATTCCGCAAGCAATACTCTGGTCGACTTGACCCTTATATCAAGTCGTTTGTATTAACTTGCTATATAAAATCCATGTAAGGAATACTCAGGTCATCTTGAATCATTATGTCAAGATGCTTGTATTCTCTTCCAACATTTTAAAGCTCAATGATGAAAATAAAGCACTATGGATCATCATTCCATCTCATCTGTATATACTGCATTCTGTTGCATTCCAACCATCCATACATTCATAATAGCTGCATATCATGCATACATAGTCATAATAATGCATACTCTATTTTCCTCTTCTTCCATAGGAATGAGTCATAGGTCCTCCATTTCTTCTAACATCAAACCCCCCCAACCCTCCCCATCTCAATAATCAACCCAATCAAGCCACGTTCATCACCATCCATCTCTAAATAGGAGGGATTGTGTTTCCTATGCTAAGTCATCCAATAAGCCAAGCAAGTTACTCTCTCTACACAAATACATCGACTCCCACACACCTAGACTATCAACAGATACTCTGATCAAGTATCTTCGGGTCTCAATAGGTAATCGATCATGGTAATCCTAGACTACAGCAGGCATTTATCATAATGACCTAGTCTCAATGGGGCTGCCATGATTCCCCACAACCATCCGTCACATGCACACACTATCAATTGATCAACCAATCAAACACAATCCAACGGACAATTACATCAATTGTCTATGTCTCAATGAGTATTTTGCTTCATATACCTTGACTTCATTGGGCAATTACATCAATTGTCTAAGTCACATCAAGTCACTTTGATTCACTTACTCAGACTTTATCATGTCCAAGTGACCAACTGACATCAACTGTCATGCTTTGACTTGACCGGGGCAATTAAACCAATTGCACCAGATTGTCCAACCAATTTTGATCAATTGTATAGCATCAATCCAAACCCCACACTACATCTGCTATGTATCTCTTGCATGACCTCAGGGTACTCGCTGGCTTGTTGTTTCTTCATATTCACTCCATTTTCTCCCATTCTTTCATCATTAGTTCTAATTTCTTCTATTCTACCTCCCCTCCACTTTTCATTCCTTTTCGAGAGATCACCCGATTTTTTGAAATTTTCGGCCCATCTCTCGAGGGGGCATCCCACTCATTAAATTTACATTTTATGGGGCATTTCTTCACACCAATTTTTCTTTCTTTTAAACGACGCAATAAACCGCACCATCTCAAAGCGGGGCAAATGTAGTCACACAAATCTGTCCAGCTTAATTAAATAAATATTCGTTATTTATTTGATTAAAAATCCACTAGCCATCAGTTAATTAAATTAATATTTAATTAATTCACCTCCAAACATTCTTCTATTAATTAAATAAATTATTCAATTTATTTTAATTAATTCATTAAAATCAAATTCCATTCAATTAAATAAATAAAATCTATTTATTTAATTAAAATCCCCCTTTTCCTCTTTTAAATAAATTAACATTTATTTAAATCATTTAAAACCCCCCCCCCCACTTGCACACATTTATTGAAATAAATGAATTTTTATTTTAATAAAATCCTATTTTCCCTCACCCACCAAATCCACTTGCAAAATCTAATCCCCTTCTAGATTCTTCTAACCCCTTCCTAATTAGCCTAATCCATCCCCTAATTATTGTCACATTCCTAAGCAAAATGGAGTCACTTCTCAAAGACTCCAAAGTCTTTGAAAAGCATTTAATGCTTTGTGTGTTCAACAAATTAACCCCCAAAGTCTTCCAAGACCACTAATGGCTCTTACATGACCATTTATGGCTCTTACATAACCATTTATGGTTATTTCAAACTTGTCTCCCCAAACATTTATTGTTTTGACCATATTCATCCATTTCACATTTGCACAAGATTTTATCCATTGGATAAAAGCTTTATTCTTTGAATAAAGAGTTTATTCATTCAACCAACCTTGACTTTAACTCCCAAGGTCATGTCAAGCATTAAATGCTTATTCCCTCTCCTCTCAACCTATCTCACATTGACACTTGTCATCCTGGGATTGGGTTGAAAGCCCTCACATGGATTGCAAATCATTCAATCCTGACCCTTGTTGAGATTGCTCAATCTCAACCATCCATTGCTCCATTTTCCCTATAAATAGAGCCCATTTCTTCATAATCCAGATCTTGAAAACTTGTATGCATTTAAGCTATAGGCATTTTAAGAGAGCATTTTAGCATAATCAACTAGTATCTTGTTATTTTGGATAAAATAAATCATTTTAGTATCAATAGCATAGTATTAGCTTTTCATTTCATATTTGAAGCACAATACTAAATCTCAATCCTCCATAAGCATCCATAGTGCAAAAAGCTATTGAGAGCTACACTATTTTGGAACTTGGAGAGGAGAGGAACAAAGGAGAAGGAGCTAAGGCCATGCTAAGAGGCAGTTGGAGATGCCTCATAATCTTTGTTTCGTTTGTTAGATACATTAGTATGTTTTTAGTGTCTCTCTTGGTATGCCTTTTTAGATTAGTTTTTGATTGACTAACACTAACGATTTTCTTGTGTCTTTTGTGTTGTTTGTCATTGACTAACCTTGTCCATTTTGCAGGGCATTGGAACTCATTCAATGCTTTCATTCACTGATGGCAAAGCTATTTGACCCACATCATCTCTCACTGTCAGAATTCTAACGACAACTAATGGAACGTCTGACAAGGATGCTGTGCATCCGACGACACTCTATTGAAATTCTGACGATAGGCCGAGATCACGATGGTATTCTTTCAGGGTATGGGCATCCATGGTGGCCGTCGAAAAGGTTGGAGGTGATGTCAGAATTGTGATGACCACAAGGATAGTTGGAACTTTCGACACAAAGTTTTCGACGGCTTTTTTTGTCAGTAGTGCAATGAAATTTTGTCGGAATTCCGACGATTTGTCGTCGAAATCTTGACCTGAATGTACTAGTGTCACATTTGAAATTCGATTGTGCACAGTTCAAAAAAAATGATTAGGATTTCTCAAGTGGATTTGCAGCCAAAGGGGTGTTCTACTGAAGAACTAGAGAAGGTCAATACCGCGATGTTGGTTGATATATTCCTTTACAAAGAGTTTCAAGTTGAAGCCGAAAGTGAACCACTTGTTTACAATGTGCAGGCCTTCCAAACTAGAAACAATTACAATCTCAAAAGTCAAGGCAAGGCACCATTTATAGAACTACCTCCACCAAAAGGTGGATTTGTACCTCTAGATGTAAATGCAAGTAAAAATCCTCCTCCTTCTCAAGCTTTTCAAGGGACACATCCTAGACAAGGAAAAGGCCAAGAATACGTTGCAAGAGGATAGTATGATGTTACCAAGGAGATGGAGAGGATTGCAACAACTATGTCATTAATGGAAATGTTAAGATATTATCCCGAACAGAAGAAAGCCCTTCTTAAGAGATTAGAATAGTTGGAATATCACAGAAATGAGGTTAAGATGGCTGATTTGAATGAAGTCAACTATAATATTAACAATGATGCCATCAAGAACCCCCCATTCCTACTTAGCTTAAAGATATGCAAAAAGAATCTAAATAATTGTTTGGTAGATTCAAGTGCTTTTGGAAATGTGATGCCTTATTCCTTATGTCAGAAGCTTGGTCATAACCCGATGCATACAAACAACAAAGTGGTGCAATTAGACAAGATTGAGGTAAATGTGATTGGGGAGCTGAAAGATGTGTATATTCAGTTGGGTGTTGATCCATGCATATCCCATTATATTGACATTCAAGTAGTTGATATTCTGGAAGTATATGGGATGCTTCTCAATAAAGATTGGTCAAAGACTTGAGGAGGTTACTTTTGAACTTGCTTTACATACTTGTGGCTTCTATGGAAGGGTGTGAGTAACCAGATACGAATTGACAACAAACCTAAGTTGAAGAAATTGGTTATGGATTACAGGGCTCCCAATGAATTAGCATATGTTGAAGTAAGCCTGGGAGTTTATAGAGTGAAAGAGATTCTCACTTTCTCTACACTCCCCATTCCCCAGCTCCATCAAGTGGATGTTGCAAAACATATGGGGAGAATTAAGGATTTCATTGCAGGAATGAAACAAGGGATGTGCTTGTTAGGAGTGATATGAGAGTACAAGAGTTACTACTCCCGCAATGGTGTAGGATACATAATCAAGAACACTAAAAAATATCTTGCATCCCTTGTCATAATGAAGTTACAAAGTTGATGAATCCATTCCCTTGCAAAGATAATAATTATGATACCACACCTGAAGAAAGTGAAAAGATAAATTATGAGAGAGAAATTCTTCAAAGAGAGGAAATTAAAATGGAAGCTTCCTAGCTAGAGCAGTGTCAAAAGGAGGTCCTTCTAGTTGAAGAAGGCAAGCTAGAGAATAAGGAGACTTGGTCTCACATGGAGTTTCAAATAGAGAAATTCACCTCCACTATGATCGAACTCCTCCCATAACATGCAAATGAACAACCTCATATACTAGTGGATGTCAAACCAAAGGGGAAGTAACTACTTTTAAAAATCAATCCTCCTCCATTGATTGTTGAATCCAAGATAAACAATATAAAGAAATTAAAGGATTAAATTTGGCTTCTAAGTTTGATGTATCCAGATTCAAACAAGGTAGTGGAGTTGGAGTTGAATTAATCAATCCCAAAGGAAAAACCTTTTTATCCTCCTGCCAACTCCAATTCTATTGCACCAACAATATGACTGAATATGAAGCCCTAGCTGGAGGAATCCTCTTTCCCCATAAAAAGGGAGCCAAATTCTTAAAAGTACAAGGAGATTTCAAGTTGGTGGTTAAACAAATAACAAGTCACTATACATGTCATGATAAAAGGCTGGTAGCATATAGAAATCAAGTATGAGGGCTAATAGAGGATTTCAATGCTTTCGACATCTAGTTAGTACCCAGATAAAAAAATGGAATATCAGATGCATTGGCTCTAGCAACAAGAACATTAGAACTAGTAAGTCAATCTCCTTTGAAAATATTTTCTGTAGAGATGGTCTCCACACCCATCATACCCTACAAAATCAAGCATTACCAAGTCTTTGAAGATGATAGACACATCCTATCTTTCCTTGCTAATTCTGGTGCTTTTGAGGATCAGATTATTGATGAAGATGAAAGATCAGACACTATTGATGAAGACTATAATGAAGAAATTGTCAATCTCCCCACAAACATAATTCCTAAAGGTATGATCACTTTAGAGAATCTTTTTTATTTTGATCCCAGGATAAAAGAAAGACTGGCCACTGATACAGATGCCGAAAAGTATGAATCACACAATATTGGTCAAGAAGGTCAAGAGAAGATAGTTTATATTGGGAAGATTTGCACTATCACTGAGAGGGAGAAAATCATACAAACCTTGAAGGAATACACTGGTGTTATAGCATGGGGATATGAAGACCTAAAAACATTTGACACATCTATTATTACACATGTTATACCTTTGAAGCCCAAAACGAAGCCATTCAGGTAGAAACAACGACCTGTCAATTTATTCATAGAACCCCTAATTTTCAAAGAAGTTCACAAATTGCTCATTGCTAGGATTATTTTCCCTATACACCATTCCACATGGGTTGCTAATCCTATGCCAATAAGGAAAAAGAATGGAGAGTTTAGACTTTGTGTTGATTTTTGTAACCTCAATAAAGCATCAGAAAAGGATAATTATCCACTACCTATCCTAGATGAAGTGTTACAAATTATTAATGGTTCACAAATGATGTCATTCCTTGATGGTTACTCTGGATATAACAAAGTGTTGGTGAACCATGTAGATGTTATGAAGACAAAAGTTACTATGAAGTGGGGTACTTATGCATACCATGGGATGCCATTTGGGATGATCAATGTTGCGGCAACATTTTAGAGGGCGAGGGACATAACCTTCAAGGACTTGAATGGTAAATGCATCATCATATATATAGATGACCTCCCATATTCTCCAAAATCATGAAAGATCATCAAGACCTCCTATGTAAAGTTATAGAAAGATGTCGAAAGTATGGGATATCCCTTAATCTATGGGATATCCCTTAATCCCAAAAAATTTGTATTTGCAGTTGCTAAAGGGAAGCTCATTGGTCACATGATCTCTAAAAGATGAATATCCATCAACCTAGATAGAGTGGAAGCATTGCTAAAATTGTACATGCCTAGGAGTAAAAAAGAGATGAGGTCTTTCTTCAAGAAGATTAATTTTGTAAGAAAATTCATCACCGGATTTATAGAGATAGTCAAGCCATTAAACGAGATGATGAAGAAGGATGCCAAGACAAAGTGGAATATTGAATAAAACGAGGCATTTTCCTAGATCAAGAAGTCCATTGCAGAAGCTCCCATGTTGAATAGCCCTGATTATACCCTGCCATTTTACATATACTCTTTTGCCTCATTGCATTCAGGTATTGTTGTTTTGACACAAAGGCAAGTAGGGGATGAAAAGACAATTGCATTCATGAGTTTTCCTTTGAAGAAGGCTGAAGTAAGATATTTTGCTCTCGAGAAATAGGATTTTTCTTTAGTGAGAGTCATGAAGAAATTTAGACACTACATCTTAAGGACTAAGATATATGTAATTGTACCTGACCAAGTAGTTAAGTCACTATTAATGCAGAGTGAACTTGGAGAATGCCGGGTGAAATGGATGGCTATTTGCAAGAGTTTGATTTAGAAATGCATCCTATGAGATTGGTAAGAGGTCAAGGTTTTTCATAGGCTATAGTAGTTGATTATCCTCATATTCAATGTCAACAATACACTTTAGAGTCATTCACTCAGGATCCTGGTCTACGAACTTGGTCTGTATCTTGCTCAACAATAGTTGTCCTGAAGGATTGATTGCTATGCAAAGATAAGCTTTGAGGCTCAAAAGTGCTAATTACATGATCAAAGATTCAACACTATATAGAAAGAATTATGAAGGCATCTATCTCAGGTGTATTGATTGGCAAGAAGCTCGCAAGATGATTGAGGAATTTCATGGAAAATATGGCACCAGTCATGGGTCGGTAGATGCTACAGTGCATTAGATATTGAAAGAAGGTTACCATTGGCCTAGCATCTTTAAAGACACACATGAGAATGTCAAACACTACCATACCTATGAAACTATAGCTCCTAGGAAAAGGAATCCCTCCATGCCCTTCCAACCAATATTTGAAGTTAGACCTTTCACCCAGTGGGCATTGGACTTTGTTGGAGCGATTAACCCTAATTCATCTGTGAGACACAATTTCATATTAACTGCCACAAATTATTATACCCGCTGGACAAAAGCTCAGGCCTATAAGAATGCTACTGCAGAAATAGTTCTTAAATTCCTTGAGGAACATATCATCACCAGGTTTGGAATGCCCTTCTCTCTAGTATGTGACAATGGCCCATCTTTTACTTCTACACAATTAATGCAATGGGCATATGAATTCAATGTAATTCTTAAGTTTTCATCTAACTATTACCCTCAAGGAAATGAGGTAGCTAAGTCAACAAATAAGAACATCTTAGATGTCATTAATAAAATGCTTGAGGAGAACCCTAGAGATTGGCATACCCAACTGAAATATACCCTTTACACTGATAGAACAAGAATTAAGGCTACCCTAGGGACTTCTCCATACTATCTTGTCTATGGCCAAAACCCTTTTTCTTGATCAATTTACAAATCCCTCTCCTCCATCTAATGAAAGAACTTGAAATTGAGGACTAGGTAGAAGTTCACCTCGTGAATTTGTTAAAACTTGATGAGAAAAGGATAAATACCCTACAACACTTTAGTAAGAATCAAGTAGTCATTAGGTAATGGTTTGATAAAAGAGCCAAGGTGAAAGACTTTTAGATCTCTAACTTAGTTCTTTTTATGGGAAAAGGCCAAGGAAAAGAAGGGTGATCACCATATGTTCAAAATATTGTGGTTAGGTCCTTATCCAATTGCTGAAATCTTAGGAGAGAACACCTTTCGATTGAGCTCTTTGACTAGAGAACCTATACCATTGCCCATCAACAATTAGTTTCTCAAGCATTATTTTGATTAACCCTCAATGGAGCTAGCTCTTTTGTAATATATTAGTTTAGTCATGTTGTTTTATTTTGTTGTTTTGTTGCTATCTTCTTAGGTTTGCTTATTGTTTGTCTTTTCTTGGTTTGGGTGCTTGTGTGTTTTCATTTTGGTTCTCTTTGGTTTGTTTGTTTTGTTATGTTCCTTTTCATTTTGTTGTGTGGGGACACATGTTTGTTTTCAAATATTTTGATATGGTTGATATTCTTTGCATAATAGGTTATCTTTTGGCAAACTTTGACTCTTAGCTCTTTATAATTTCATTATTCTCCTTGTTAGTTTTGAAATCCTTGCCTACATTCATCGAAGGTCAGATATAAAAGATTAATAATGATTTGAGTTTTTTATATTTGATTGGTGAGGACTAGCATGATTGTAAAGCACTATCACCACACTAAGATACATTGTGAAATTCTTGAAGGTGTCAGCAGAACTTGTTTCCAAGTGAAAAATCTGAAGTTAAGATGTTTTCGTTGTCCACTGTGGTCCCCAACCTAGTTTCAAAGCTTCATTGTTTTGAAAGTTGCTTCAGAATATTGAGTAGTCAAAAGCTTTATTTCTAGCAAAATCAAAGTATTTTCAAAAAAAAAAAAAAAGGAGGAACGAATAAGAATGAAAATATCAATTCAAGGCAGCTTACTAGGGTGTCTCAAGTAATCTCCACTAAGGCTATGGACGCTTGGCTGGTAGTGGAGCATTTCTTGATGGGGACCAAAGGTATCTTTGTCAGGGCTATGGACGCTTGGTTGGTAGTAGATCTATGCCCAGGATAACATTGCACAAAACACATAAGTGACTTCACCCATGTACTTTAAGCCCATGTTATGTTATCTACCTTCCTGATCGAAAATATGGAGTAATGAATCAAACACACACACACTTAAGTGCTAATTTTGTTTAGTTCCTAATTCAATCATCTAAATCTTTGGTTCATTTCATGCTTTTCCATTATATCTTACCTTGAATGATATTAGGCTTGGAGGTCTGTGAAACCAAAGATTTTGAACTTCTAAAATTCCTAGAGTCACTTTTCCCAGAAAGTCGCCATTTGTTATGCCTTGCATACCCACCCCATCATTTTATTGGATTAAAAAAATTTGGTCCCCCCTTTTTTGTCTTTTGTTTTTCTTCTTTTTGCTTTGTTTTGTGTTTTTGTTTTGATCACCCTAGAACCTCAAAACCCCATAGTTTCGAGGTAATCTTTGTTCTATTTTTGGGCTCCTTTTGGAATCTTGGAGTTTTGAAATATTTTCCTTGCCCTTTTTGTTCTTTGTTCTATTAGGATCCTCAAACTCTAAAACCCTGAAGTACCGAGGTCCTCCTTTCTTCATTCTATCAGGACCTTGGAACTCTAGACCCCTGAAGTACCAAGGTCCTCCTTTCTTTGTTCGCTTCAAGACCTCGAGACCCCAGAATCCTAGAGTTTTGAAGTCTTGTGGTTCTATCTTGTTCAAGCCTCAGAGTCCCAGAACTCCAAAACCTTGAGTTCTTCATGTTTTGTTGTGGTCAGTTTTGGAGTTTCAAAGTCCCAAAATCTCGGGCTTGTTTCATGTTCTACTTCGGAACTCGGGAACCCCAGAGTCTTGAAATGTACTTTTGTGTCATGTGTTATAACCCCAGAACCCTAGAGTCTCAAGGTATACTTTGGTGTTTTTTTAGAGCCTTAGAACCTCAGAGTTCTGATCTTCTCTATGTTTTTATCTCAGGATCTCAAAACCCCAGAATCTGGAGGTGGTTTTTAGTGAGGTCGTACAGTTGTAAGTCGGGAATATAAATAGGCTGAAATGAGTGATTTTCATTCATTTGTGAAAACTACTTCTACGAAATTCGAGCTCTACCTCTTGTGAATTTGGCCTCCTCACTCATCCATGTTTTTTTGTCTCGTTGCCTTGCTAGGTTGGTTTCCTTTGTTGTGTTTCTTTCTTTTCTAGCTCTTTCATGCTTTTTTAGCTAGGGTTAGATTATATTTCCATGTTTTCAATTAATTTTGGGCCCTTTTTGTATTTTTTTTGCATCACGGAACCCTAGTCTCTACACATCAGAATATTGAAACCTCAAAATCCTGAGGCACCTCAATTTTTCCCATCATACCCACCTTAGAATCCTAGAACCCCGAAGTTCCAAAGTAACTGTATGAGAATGTTTTACCCATCTTGGGATTCCAGAGTTCCAAAATCACGAACCCTTGAGCTTGATTTGAAATTTTGGTCTTTCCCACCTTAGAACTCGGGAACCCCAAGTTTTGAAAATTTTTCCCTCTGAGATTTACCCTGTTATGGGATTTCAGAACCATGAAATCCATGAATTTGTGTTTTGGGCAATCTTATCAATCTTAGAACCTTGGAACCCCGGAGTTTCGAAGTTGAGCCTTATGATGTTTTCACCCAACTCAGATCTTTTGAACCCCATTGTTTTGAAATCAACCTTTGAGGTATATTGACAAAACTAGAACCCAGGAGTTCCAAAGTTAGTTGCTTTTTGGATTTTTCTAACTTAGAACTTCAGAATGCCAAAGTTCCAAAATTGTCTGTTCTAAAGGGTTTTCATGCCTCGGAACCCCAGAATCCTGGAGTTCCAAAGTATGTGATAATTTTATAATATGATATAGTAGCTAATTGTGGATTTCTTCTTGCAAGATAAAGGAGATATATGGACCCATCCCCAAGAAAGAAAAGGACCAAAGAGGAGGTAAAATTGGACAAGAATCATGTAACAATGAAGTACCAATATCAAGGGCAGACACTGGCTTCCAAGCTAGAAGATGAAGTGCAGTGGGTAACATATACAAAAATTGGCCACATAGAGATGAGAACATTGAAACTCAATTGTAAGTTGAAGTGTTAGAAGCCCTATATAGAAGAATTAAAAGATCAGTCTTGGTAGGAGAAACCATTTTCCCTCAGGCGATAGTCACCTGAACTCATTCTAACTATTGGAAAATATTATTAGCCGACAAGACAATGCATGGACATTGATGGAAATGTGATTATAGACCTTTCCCCAAACATGATAGCAATGAATTTTGGAATTCTGATGAGGGAAAAGGTACTAGTGAAAATAGAAGAGCATGATATTTCTTTGTTTATAAAGAACACTTCTAATTATAAAAGTCATATTAATGAGGCATGGCTATCTGAGCCAAGAAAAACAAGCCTCAAAGCAACAAATATTTTGAGGGAAGATTTTCAAGAGCCCCAAAAGGACCTCATTATTATGTTAAGTAGAACCTTTGGAAAGGCAGATTGTAGACACTTTCACACATGGATGTTTAACTATATGACCACAGTTGTGACTGGAAAAGATTATTTTAACTGGCCACAGATCATTTCTGACAATATTCATAGTGAAATGATTGCAGTGCAACAAACAAAGAAGTTCTTCATGACTTCTTATGTAGTATGGGTGGTCGCCTAAGCTGGTAAATTTCTAGGGCTAAAGACTGAGGGAAAATTAGGGGAAGAACTAGGACAGAAGAGGGTATGGGAGTACTACACTCGGCTACCTCTCTCTCAAGCCAAATTACATTTTAATAGGACAAGTGATGCATTTATTTATGCTATAATAATAAAACTAATAGGATATGTAGAAGCTATGCAAATGGTTAAGATGTGAGGGTGTTGGTTTTTGCAAAACCAACGGTCTACTTACCTTTGATTCAACGGGTTCACAAGTAACCCGTTCCTCCTACCTAGATATTGCAGCAACAAAATAATTATTTTAGAGTATGCTAGGCAGTTGGTAGGTCTATAAGCATTACTAACACTAAAGCACAAAACCAGAAACACCTTGCCTGTTTCCCTCGAGCATTATACATGTCCAAACATCCAAGTAGCAAAAGCAGCTAAGCAAGAATTGCAAGATTTGAGTTTAAAGGAATTTGATATGTTCGTGAGTGGTATGATTCGTATGAAAAATTGAAGCAAATGTTGCCAAAATAATATGAAGGACATAAGCCTGCATTGGATGATTTTTGGGATAGCCTCTAAGATAGTTTTGAAGTAAGAGAAAACAAATATTATAGGTTATCGGTGCCTCAAATCAAGAATTTTAAGATTGAAACAAATATCCCTAAGGAGCTGAGAGATGATGGTGAACTACTTGACCCTACATTCAAAGAGAAGGGAATTGATCAAAGACCACTAAGTCCTGTTAGATGGTCCAACCAAGAAGAATTGGACATTGAAATTGTTACAGGGAATGTTTTGGAAAGGATGAGGTGATGGTTGAGTTTAAGGATCTATCCTACTGCTACCAAGGAGAAGAAGAAGGGAAAGGAACTAATAACCCCCAGACCAAGGTACATAAACAATATGAAAGGAGAATAAGGTATAATTACCAGAAGAACACTTCCACTGATGTGAAAGAAGAAACAGTGCTAATTGACAATTGGGAGATCAACATACAATTGGACGTCAAGATGAATGTGCTTCTCAAAGTAAGACAACCAAAAAACCACCACCTCCTACCTTTCAAGAAAAGGAAGCTGAAGTGCAACTATTAGGATAACTGATGAACAATTGAGAGGGGGGGATGTGTGAATCAGTTGTTAACAGATTATACCATTTAATCCACTTAATAACCTTTAACCAGATTAAGTACCAATAGGGAAGAAATAGATACCGGTAAACAATACAAATTAAGAATTAAATAGATAATCAATGCAAAGCAATCATACCATATAACACCATGATTTGTACATGGAAAACCCGAAAAGGGAAAAACCATGGTGGGAATCCTACCCACAGTTAGATGATACTTCTGTAGAAAGTATGTGTTACAATGAGGGGCCTGCACATGCAGGAAGGCACACTACCTAGAGCATACTACTCATTACAAAAGATTCTCAATGACTATAGAGAGGCTACAACAATCACAAGATAAATAGACAACAATCCAATACAATAAACTACCAGAGATAGAATCTACAATGACTGATTACAGTCTTCGTTAAGCTCAATACCAGAGGCCTTTGACCTCTTTCTTAATCTCAATTCAATCACCTATGATTGACCAAATCTCCTTCGCATATGATATTGCATTCAAGACCATGAACACTTATTCTATTCCCATACCACGATCTACAATGAGATCTTACATCATTTTATACCAACCCTAAGGCCTAAACCAATTAGGTCGGCCACCTAAAAGATATTACAATAAGATCATTACATAAATCCATATTACAATGATATGCCATATTGTCTCAAGACCAAAACAACAATAACTAACCCATAAATCATCCCGAAATATCCCCGTAACGTGTAGAGAACATGTTATCATGATACCGGTTCATAACCTAGATAGGTACCAGACCTATTTTGGGTCCACCAAGCCAAAGAAATGTCTTCAAGCATTTGAAACATGATCAAAGAACATCTTTAGCATCTTGAAAGCCATGTAGAAGCTTCACCAATACCAATTATGCATCATGTCAATATTCCTAAGTGAAAGCTCTGTCAGTAAAATCTTAAACCAATGCCGGTAAGGGTTTACAAGAGTGTATTATAGAATCCGATTACCAAGTCAATACCAACTGACCAAAACATTCTTGAGGAACATGTAACACATAAAATCAAACATACTTCACTAATCCAAACATGTCAGAAGTGTCCAATAGATAGTCTCTTTTGTCGGTAACACTAGATCTTCTACTGGTAACCAAAACCTATATGTCGGTAACCAACCATAACAGTTAGTGTTGACATCAATGCAACACATAGTCAATTCATCCATAATGCCAACAATCTCCCCCTTTCACATTGATGGCAACACTAGATGTGAAAAACATCTAAGTACAAAGAAATGCCAAACAAGTCTCCCCTTATGGAAGACAACCAACAATCTCTTGAATATTAATAACTGTCCCCCTAATGTATATAACTCATTTACTTATTTTTCACATCAATATCTCTCCCCCTTTGACATCAATGCCATAAATCTGACAAAAATATCAAAGCAAGAATATAAACCTCTGAATCTCAAAGCTGACTACTCCCCTTGAGTAGTAGTACCACTCATCAGTGTCGAAATGAATAATATCTTTCACAATGCATGTCAGACTGATGACAAACTGCATCAATCAAGTCTCTATCAAAGGGGCAAAAACCCCTAACTCATCTCTCAAATACTCAAATGATTCCTTAGACAATGGTTTAGTGAATATGTCTACAATTTGTTCTTTAGTGTTCACATAAACCAATTTGACTTCCTTTTCTTCTACTTTGTCCTTTAGAAATTTATACTTTATTGATATATGCTTAGTCTTAGAGTGAAATGCTAGATTTTTAGACATGTCAATACCTGCAGAGTTATCACATTAGATAACTACCAGTTCACTACAATTTACCCTGATATCCTTCAACATTTGCTTCATCCACAAGACTTGAGTGCAATTAGTTGATTCTGCAACATACTTAGCTTTTGCATTAGATAAAGAAATGCATGACTTTTTTTTGCTGATCCATGAAACCAGTTTCTTTCCAAGAAAGAAAGCTCCACCAAAAGTGCTCATCCTATCATCAGTATCTCCTACCCAATCTGAGTCAGTATATGCACATAAAGTGAAATCATCATTTTTAGAATACCATAAACCATATTCTGTTGTTCCTTGCAAATACCAGAATATCCTCTTTACTACACATTCATGATTTTATTTAGGATTACTTTGATATCTTGGAACAATACTTACTACATTCATAATATCCAGTCTAGTCTAAGTCAAATATAATAGACCACCATTCATAGACTTATACCTTGTCGTATTTACCGATGTAGAAGTATCCTGGATAGATAATTTCTCACTTGTCACCATAGGAGTACTTACCGGTTTGGAATTATCCATACCAAACTTCTTCAACAATTCCCTTAGATACTTAGTTTGACAGATAAAAATGCCTTTGTCAGTTTGAGTAATCTGCAAACTAAGAAAAAATGTCATCTCACCAATCATGGACATTTAAAATTCATTCTTCATATTGTTAGCAAATTCCATGCACAATTTATCTTCTCCTCCAAAATGATATCATCAACAAATACTTCAATAATCAGAATATCATTATTAGTGATCTTGTAATATAAGTTACTATCAGCACTTCCTTTAGTAAAACCAAGCTTCAAAAGTTATTTATCCAACCTTGCATACCAAGTTCTATGAGCCTGTTTCAATCCATATAAAGATTTCTTCAATCTGTAAACCATATCTTTATCATTTGTCAGTGAAAATCCATTAGGTTTCTCAATGTATACTTCATCCTCAAGTTCACAATTCAAAAATGCACATTTAACATCCATTTGATAAACTGTATAGTTCTTATAAGCTGCATAGGCAAGAAATAGTCTAACAGCTTCAATTCTAGCTATAGGTGCAAATGTCTCACCATAATCAATTCCTTTCATTTGAGAATATTCTTTACAAGCCAATCTAGCATTGTTTCTTACAACTTGAACATCCTCGTTCAATTTATTCCTAAAAACCCATTTAGTTCCAATAACATTCTTATTTTTTAGGTTGGGGAACTAAAGTCCAAGTTCCATTCTTCTGTATCTAATATAATTCATCTTACATGGCCTTTAACCAGTGTTTATCCTTACAAGACTCAATAATAGTTGCCGGTTCAACTTGAGAAATAAGACATACCTCTTCATTTGTTAGTCTTCTTCTTGTCATAACTCCCTTGTTCCGATCTCCAATAATTTGATCTTCAAAATGATTTAATCTTACATACCTTGGTGTCTTCTGAACTTCAGGTTCATTTCGAGGACCATCAGTCACAGTTGAATTTTCTGATTGTGCCAATGTAACTGTCTTAGTTTTTTGTACCATTTGAGGCATTGTATGTTCAATTATGATCATTTCCACTACTAGTTCCCTATCATGTGATATAGATTGATTTCTATACTACTCATCCACTTTCACATTAGCACTCTCCACAATTTTCTATAATCTTTTGTTATAACATCTATATGCTTTGCTTTGAATTGAATAAACAAGAAATATCCCTTCATCACATCTAGAATCAAACTTTCTAATTGAATAATCTCTTTTGATATAGCATTTACTTCCAAAAATTTTAAAATATTTAACAGTAGGTGTATGTCCAAACATAATTCATAAGGAGTCTTACTGGCTTCACCTTTGATGTGAACTTCGTTGAATGTGTAGACTGATGTACTCACTTATTCTCTCCAATAGATGTGAGGCAATTTGTCTTCCATCATCATAGATCTTGCTACATCCAAAATGGTTCTATTTTTTCTTTCCATCACTCCATTCTGCTAAGGAGTCTGAGGTGCAGATATCTATCTCTTAATACCATCTGTCTCATAGTAACTATTAAATTCATGAGAAGTGAACTCACCACCTTGATTGGATCTTAGACATTTGATTTTTAATCCAGTTTCTATTTCATCCTTTGCTTTAAAGATCTTGAACTTCTTAAAGGCTTCAGACTTCTCCCTCAGAAAAGTCACCCACATCATGTTGGGAAAAATGGTGTCTCAACCTTGCATTTATGTGAGGTTACTATTTATAGTAAGTTTTCATTTGAGCATGAAATGGTGCGAAACTCTCCCTGAAGCTTCTGGTTGGCTAGATAAGCATTCCGGTAAAGTTGCATCACAAGGTCACAACTAGTTTTGAAGATATTAAAGTTTTCATCTTGGAGGGGTGCGATAAAATGTTTAAAATTAATTTTGGGGGCTTTAGAGGCTCCAAAATGCACTAAAAAGTGGCCGTAATCAGTGCAACGGGTTACGAGGTGATAGAGCACTTCACGAGCTTTTCGACACTTCAAACGGTTTGTCAATCGGACACCTGGTTCTCAATTTATGGCCTCCGATAGTTTGTACTCCTGAAATAGGAAAAATAATTTGTATCGGATACATAAATGAGCTGTAAAAGGGAGCGACATGTGTTGATGTGTGCTTTAACATGTCATAGGGCATCTAGAAGGGAGATAAGGTCGGCTACACCTTATTGGGTGGTTTTAGCCCATGGTTTTGTAATACCGTTTGACGGTTTCTTGTATTGTATCTCCTATTTATGAGGTGTGTGAGATAGAGGTTGGGGGTAAGAGAGTCCTATGGCTACTGAGTTGCCTCTGAATCTCTGATTAGTGGTACTCCTCCGAAGAGCTTGCTCTGCAAGTATGTTGTAATCTGTTTTTGATTGCTGAATAAAATATTGAGCTGCTTTTGGAGTTTGGGGTTTTTCTCCTGAAAGGGTTTTCCCCACATAAATCATTGTGTTGTGGTATGAATGCTATTATATCTATTTCTATTTTCTGTAACTGTTGTAACGATCTGAAAAATTTTTGCATTACCGTCCTCTCAAGGTTAGTGTAGGAAGTTGTTTCCTCTACTTAACTTTCTTACAAGTGGTATCAGAGCCTGATCACCTTTGGTTTCAATTGTGGGCAGTTGGGTTTTTTGAACTAATCTAGATTTGAGTGGGAGCTTGTGCAGAAGACACTTTTTGATCTTTTTGCAGGAATATTTAGATGGTGAGTTCGTCAGGGAGAATAGAGGTGGAGAAATTTAACGGAAGTAATTCTGAGATGTGGAAGCTAAAGATGGAAGATCTGCTAATAGATCGAGATCTTTGGGATGCTGTTGATGCGAATGTCCAAAGGCCCTCAGATCCTACTGCGGCAGCTTAGTATGATGTTATGGACCAAAAAGCCAAGGGTCTAATCAGACTGTGCCTGGCAGACTCTGTTCTAATAAATGTCCATCAAGAAAACTCTACAAAGAAGCTATGGACTAAGCTTGGTGAGATGTATCAAGCGAAATCTTTATTAAATCAAATTTTCTTAAGAAAGAAATTGTATTCCTTGAAGATGGAAGAGGGTGGACGAATTGCAGACCACCTGGAAGCATTCAATATGTTGGTGGCTCAATTAGTATCCGTCGGTGTTAAGATGGATGAGGAGGAGAAATGTCAGATCTTGCTTTGTTCTTTGCCTGATTCGTGGGATTCTCTTGTTATGGCTATCGGTAGTACTTCTGTTGTTTTGAAATCTGAAGACGTGGTGGGTGCCCTACTCGGTGAAGAGATGCGAAGGAAGGTATCCATCAGTTCAAAGGCAAGAAGAATGAGAAGCGCGACAAGTCCAAATCCAAAGGGAGATCGAAATCTCCTGGAAAGTCCAAAGTCATTTGCTGGAATTGCGGTAAACCAGGTCACATCCGTAAGGACTGCAAAGAAGAAAAGAAGAAGAAGAAAAAGAAAAAGTTCGATTCTAATTCTGAGTCCGACAAGGAAGATGGTGATGCATTTATTGCGGCTTTGGCGACTCATGCAGGTAATGATGCCTAGCTAATTGACTCAGGTGCATCTTTTCATATGACTTCCAATAGAGATTGGTTTTCTGAATATGAAGGATTTAATGGAGGTAAGGTGTACTTGGGTGATGATTCACCTCTAGACATTGTTGGTTGAGGTAAAGTTAGAATCAGGTTTTCTGATGGTAGAATAAAAAGGATTAATGGTGTGCTGCATATCCCTGGATTAAAACGAAACCTGTTATCTGTGAGCAAACTAATAGATGCGGGTGTGCAGGTAGTCTTTTCTGAAGCAGGATGTAAGATGATTAAGGGTTCTATGGTAGTTGCTAGAGGTGTCAGGTTTGGCACTTTGTATAAGCTTGAAGCATACATTGTTGAGTGTAATAGCACTTCTGTAAAAAGTAAATCTGCGGATACTTCACTGGAAGATTTGAAGGTTTCACCTTCAGCAGATGGAAATGGTTTTTGGGTACCTAAGGGTGCTCTTTCGTCTGAAGCAAAGTTACTTGCAGAGAAGACTATGTTATGGCACCAGAGACTTGGCCACATTGGAGAAAAGGGTCTAAGGACCTTGAAAAATAAAAAACTTGTTGAAGGTTTGAATGATTGTAATCTTGACTTTGAATTCTGTGAGCATTGCATTTATGGAAAACAAAACCGCGTTCAGTTTTACTCAAGTTCTCATAAAACTTGTGGTGTTTTGGATCTTATCCATTCTGATGTGTTTGGTCCAGTAGATGTCTCTTCGATTGGAAAATCCACATATTATATTTCATTTATTGATGATTTTAGTAGAAGGACATGGGTATATTTTCTAAAGAGTAAATCTAAATTTTTTAGTCGTTTTAAAGAATTTAAAGCAATGGTTGAGTTGCAGATTGGAAAGAAAATAAAATGTTTGAGAACTGATAATGGCGGTGAGTTTTGCTCTAATGATTTTGATAGATTCTGTAAAGACTGTGGAATTAACAAGCAAAAGACAACTCTGTATTCTTCATAGCAGAATGGAGTTGCAGAAAGAATGAATAGGACACTGATGGAGAAGGCTAGGAGTATGTTGAGTGGTGCTGGTCTCGAACAAAAGTTTTGGGCTGAAGCTGTTGCCACTGCTTGCTACCTGATTAACAGGTCTCCTACATCAGCTCTTGTTGATAAAATGCCTATGGAAGCATGGTCAGGTCACAAGCCTTCATTGAGACATCTTAGAGTTTTTGGTTGTGAGGCATATGCACATGTGCCAAAGGAGAAGCGAACAAAGTTGGAGAACAAGGCTATGAAATGTATCTTCATCGGGTATAGTTATGGTGTGAAAGGATACAAGCTTTGGGACCCTGTTGCACAAAAGGTAATTCATAGTAGAATTGTTATTTTTAGAGAAATTAAGTCTCCTTCTATTACATTGCAGCCAGAACAGACTAAAAAAGAAGATGTGATTCAACTTCCTTCTACACTTGAAAGAGTTGAATCGAGAACCCCAGATAGGCAAGAAGTTGAGGAGAGCTCGTCTAGCTCTGAATCTTCAGAAGAGGAGGAAGAACCTCCAACTCAGCTTGTTCGAAGGTCTACAAGACATAGACAACCACGTGAAAGGTATTCACCTAATGATTGGAGATGTATTTTTGCTCTGAATACTAATGTGGATGAACCGAAATCTGTAGAAGAGGCATTAGGTATGAATGATGCAGAATCCTGGAAGATTGCTATGGAGGAAGAAATGGCAGCTTTGAAAAAGAATGATACATGGGATCTTGTACCATTGCCTGAAGGACGAAAACCTGTTGGTTGTAAATGGGTGTTCAAGAAAAAGATTGGTTCAGATGGAAGCATTAAGAAATATAAAGCAAGGTTGGTTGCAAAAGGCTACTCTCAAGTTGAGGGTGTTGATTACGGTGAGATATTTTCTCCTATTGCAAAAATGACGTCCATTAGATTTTTTCTTTCTATTGCTACTGCTTATGATTTAGAGGTTGAGCAAATGGATGTGAAAACTGCTTTCCTTCATGGTGATTTGGAGGAAGATATTTATATGACACAGCCGAAGCACTATGTGGTGAAAGGCAAAAGTAATTTGGTCTATAAATTGAAGAAATCTTTGTATGGCCTTAAACAAAGTCCTAGGATGTGGTACCAGAAATTTGATACATATGTGTTGAGTTTGGGATTTGAACGTTCTAAATCAAATCATTGTGTTTATTATAAATCTGATGGTGATCATTTCTTATTCATTGCATTGTATGTTGATGATATGTTATTCATTGGTAAAGGGAAAGGTATGATTTCAGAACTGAAGTCTCAGCTCGCTGCTAAATTTGAAATGAAAGATCTTGGTGCAGCAAAGCACATTCTTGGGATGGAAATTAGAAGAGATAGGGTGAATAGAAAGCTATGGCTAGGCCAGAGTAAGTATGTGAATTCAGTGTTACAGAGGTTCAACATGCAGAATTGTAGACCATTGAGTGTTCCTTTTACAGTTGGAACGAAACTATCTATTTCAGATTGTCCTACATCCCCATTGGAGATGGAAGACATGAGTAGAGTGCCTTACCAGAGTGCGGTTGGAAGTTTGATGTAGGCTATGGTCTGTACTAGACCAGACATTGCCCAAGCAGTGGGAGTACTTTCTAGATATATGTCTAATCCGGGTAGAGTTCATTGGGATGCAGTCAAAAGAGTCTTCAGATATTTGAAGGGTACTTCAGAGTATTCTTTGTGTTATCATGGTAATTCAGTTGGAGACATGACTTCCCTTGATATCCATGATTATGTGGATTCAGATTGGGCAGGTGATATTGATAGCAGAAGATCCACCAGTGCTTATGTGTTTACTTTGTTTGGTGGTGCAATTAGTTGGATGAGTAAGCAACAGGCTGTGGTTGCTTTATCCACTACTGAAGCAGAGTATATGGCAGCTACTCATGCTTGTAAAGAGGCCATTTGGCTTAAGAGACTGTGTTCAGATATTGGAATAAAACAAGGTACAGTGATAGTTAGAGTGCAATTAGCCTAGCTAAGAACCCGACATTTCATGCCTGGACCAAACATATTGATGTTCAGTATCATTTTGTTAGAGATATGGTCGAAGATGGTAGGGTGAAGCAAGTTAAGGTGGAAACTTTGATGAATGTTGCAGATGCTTTAACTAAGGCTGTGAGCACAGGAAGTTCAGATGGTGTTCAGAGTCTATGGGCCTTATGGCCCCTAGCAATTGATTCATTGTGTTGACATTCCCTTCCGCTCCTGCAAGGTGTTCGAAAAGTGGGAGATTTGTTGGGAAAAATGGTCTCAACCTTGCATTTATGCGAGGTTACTATTTATAGTAATTTTTCATTTGAGCATGAAATGGTGCGAAACTCTCCCTGAAGCTTCTGGTTGGCTAGATAAGCATTCTGGTAAAGTTGCGTCACAAGGTCACAGCTAGTTTTGAAGATATTAAAGTTTTCATCTTGGAGGGGTGCGATAAAATGTTTAAAATTAATTTTAGGGGCTTTAGAGGCTCTGAAATGCCCTGAAAAGTGGTCATAACTAGTGCAGTGGGTTACGAGGTGATAGAGCACTTCACGAGCTTTTCGGCGCTTCAAACGGTTCATCAATCGGACACCCGGTTCTCAAGTTATGGCCTCTGGAAGTTTGTACTCCTAAAATAGGAAAAATAATTTGTATCGGATACATAAATGAGTTGTAAAAGGGAGCGACACGTGTTGATGTGTGCTTTAACATGTCATAGGGCATCTAGAAGGGAGATAAGGTCGGCTACACCTTATTGGGTGGTTTTAGCCCATGGTTTTGTAATACCGTTTGACGGTTTCTTGTATTGTATCTCCTATTTATGAGGTGTGTGAGATAGAGGATGGGGGTAAGAGAGTCCTATGGCTATTGAGTTGCCTCTGAATCTCTGATTAGTGGTACTCCTCCAAAGAGCTTGCTCTGCAAGTATGTTGTAATCTATTTTTGATTGCTGAATAAAATATTGAGCTGCTTTTGGAGTGTGGGGTTTTCCTCCCGAAAGGGTTTTCCCCACGTAAATCACTGTGTTGTGGTATGAATGCTATTATATCTATTTCTATTTTCTGTAATTGTTGTAACGATCTGAAAAAGTTTTGCATTACCATCCTCTCAAGGTTAGTGTAGGAAGTTGTTTCCGCTACTTAACTTCCTTACACATCATCCTAGAATAGCCATCAATAATCAGCATGAAATACCTATCACCTTGAAAGCTTATATTCCTTGTTGGACCACATAAGTCAGTGTGAATCAAATCAATTACATCATTAGATTTATCATGTATTCTCTTAAAAGAACTTCTAACTTTCTTTCCCAATTGACATTCCTTACATATCAGATTATGAGGCTTCATAATCTTAGGTATATCTCTAACTTCTTTAGTTGAACTAATCTTAATGATACAATCAAAATTAACATGACACGACCTCTTATACCATAACCAACTCTCATCAATATGAGCAATCAAACATGTCTTATTACTAGTGTTCAAGTGAAATATATTACCTCTAGTGTTAAAAATGGTTGCAATCTCCAAACTAGTCTTGTTAATGATTTTGTATTTTCTATCTTTATACTGAAGTTGGAAACCCTTGTCCAGCAATTGACCAACACTCAAAAGATTATGATTTAAACCTTCTACATAATAGAAATTATCAATATTATGTTTTCCATCCAAAGAAATAATACCTACCTCTAATCATACATTCTTTGTCATCTCCAAATATGACCTGACCACCATTGTATTCTTGCAAGGACATAAATTTCCCTTTTATCTCCAGTAATATGATGTGAGCATCCACTATCAATTACCCATTCATCCTTATCTTCAAATTTTGATGCCAAGGCCTTTTCTTCATTTTTGATAGCTGGTTCTGGTTCATCTTCTTTTAAAGCATATAACAGCCATTCCTTTCCATTGTCGGATCCACTAGTAGAGTCTTCTGTTGGTTCATCTCCAGAGTCATCAGATACTCATTCTACATCAGTTATGTAGCATTGTTTACTTTTCTTGAATCTATATATCTATTCTGGTTAGGCTTAAATGTTTTCTTAACTCTTTCCTCAAATCTTGCATTCCTTTCAGGACATCTAGATGCAAAATGACCAATCGTATTACATGCAAAATTTTGAAAGGTTCTTTTCCTTCATACTTACTTCTTGTCAGACCTTTAGGTACTCTTCTAGCAAATAATGATTCAAGTTGGTCAAATTTTGCATCTTCTTTCCTCATATCTTCTAATTCTTTTGCATATAAGACTTTCCAATCATTTTTGTTGGTAGATGATGATGATGATGCATGAAAAGCAGGTTTAGACTTTACAACTCTAGAAGATCCAAATTCTTCAATCTCAAAAGCAGATAATTTCCCAATCAGAATGTCTCTATTAACTGAAGAGTTTGTCATTGTTCTCAACTCATTAATTGCAGTTACCTTCATCTTATAAGCTAGTGGACGGGCTCTCAAGACTTTGGAAACTATTTTATCTTCACTTAGAAATCCTCCACAACATGAATTCCTATAACAATCTTATTTACTCTTTTCATAAACACAATTCTTTCTTTATCTTCCATCTTCAAGTTTTCATATCTTACCTGGTAACCATCAAGTTTAGAAATTTTGACAATAGGATCACCTTCATTTAGAGTTTCTAGTTTATCCCACATAACCTTTGTCGATGATTTATCAGTCAATCACATGATATGTTGATTAGTAAGTGCACACAAGAGGGCTTCTCTAGCTTTGCAATCATTTTAAATATTCTTGTCCAAGTCTGCAGGAGCAGGATTGCCAGATGCCAGATCATAAGGTGTGTATCCTTTCTCAGTGATCTCCCAAATATCCTTTCCAAGACATCTAAGATGAGTCTCCATTCAAATTTTCTATGTCCCATAATTTGTTCCATCAAGCTTAGGGATTTCTCTTCTGAAAATAGTTGTCGGTGGATTAGAAGTGTTAGCTGCCATAGGATCTACCTCAAGTGGTTAATCTTCTACAAAAGAGGACCAAAGCTCTAATACCAATTGTTAGGATAACTAGTGAACAACTAAGAGGGGGGGTGAATCAGTTGTTAATCGATTATATCATTTAATCTACTTAATAACCTTTAACCAAATTAAGTACCGCCAGGGCAGAAACAGATACCAGTAAACAATACAAATTTACATTTAAACAGATAATCAATGCAAAACAACCATACCACATAACACCATGATTTGTACATGGAAAACCCAAAAAGGGAAAAACCACGGTGGGAAGCCTACCCATAGTTAGATGATACTTCTGCAGAAAGTATGTGTTACAATGAGGGGCCTGCACATGCAGGAAGGCACACTACCTAGAGCTTACTCCTCATTACAAAAGAGTCTCATTGACTACAAACAGGCTACAACCATCTCAAGATAAATGGACAACAATCCAATAGAGTGAACTACCAGACATAGCATCTACCATGCCTAATTATAGTCCTAGCTAAGCTCAATACCAGAGGCCTTTGACCTCTTTCTTAATCCCAATTCGATCACCTATGATCGACCAAATCTCCTTCTTATATGATATTGCATTCAAGTCCATGAACACTTATTTTATTCCCATACCACAATCTACAATGAGATCTTACATCATTTTATACCAACAGTAACGCCTAAACCAATTAGGTCAGCCACCTTTCAAGATATTACAATGATATGCCATGTCGGCTTAAGATGAAAATAACAATAACCAATTCATAAAACATCTCGAAACATCCTGGTAACCTGTAGAGAATATGTTATCATGATATCAATTCATAACCTAGATGGGTACCAGACCTATTTTAGGTCCACCATGCCAAAGCAATGTCTCCAATAAGTTGAAGCATGATCAAAGAACATGTTCAACATCCTGAAAGCCATGTAGAAGCTGCACCATTACCAATTACTCATTCTGTCAAGATTCCTCAGTGAAAGCTTTATTGGTAAAGCTTTAAACTAATGCCAGTAAGGGTTTACAAGAGTGTACGATAGCATCTGATTACCATGTCAATATCAACTGACCAAAACATGCTCAAGGAACATGTAACACATAAAATCAAACATACTTCACTGATCCAAACATGTCGGTAGTGTCCAATAGATAGTCTCTTCTGTCGATAACACTAGATCTTCTACCGGTAATCAAAACTTGTTTGTCGATAACCAACCATAATTGGTAGTGTTGACATTAATGGAAAAACATCAATGCAACACATAATCAATTCATCCATAATGTCAACAACAACCTCCTCCTGCTTCTTTTACATGACAAGTTACACCTACTCCAATTTGACAAAAGAAATGGTCATCATCCATTACATTGAGTTATATTTAAACGAGGATGATGAGCCTATTTCAGTAATAGCAAAGACAAGGAAAGTGGAGAAGAAATAAAAAGATCCACAAGAAGAACCTACTATGGCCACAAAAGAGCCAACCATACAAGTGCAACCTATGGAGGTTCATGTGCAGGTTATAGGAGAGGAGGCACTTGATGATGAAGATAATTAACAAGATGAAAGGATGGTCCTCATTCCTTAGGACCAGGAGATGTTGCTTCAATAGTTGGGATGAAATGAGAAGGGGCATAAACATGAAACACAAAGGAAATTTGAAGAAAAGGTTTCTGAAAAGTTAAAAGAAATACAACAACAACTCGATCAATCTCTTCAAGCTAGTCTCACCCAACAAGTTGCTCAATTTTAGCAAAGACCACCAACTCCTCAAGATTAATAGGATCAACAAGAAGAATAGCTAGATAAATGTCAACAACAAGAAGAGGGAGAACATAATTTAGAGGCTCATAAGGTCACTGTGGAAGTAGCAGTACAAGGAGATGAACATGATAACACCATCCCACAATGGTTAAGTTTCACTTTTAAAAAGAAAGGGAAGTTAGTCCTCCCTGGTATAACATTACAAGATGTGATTATGGAGTCTCCAAGGAGAATAAAGAAAGAAAAAACTATTGATCATCTTTCAAGAACAGACTCTAAAGAGGTAATCGCTAATACAGTAGTACCTGTGTGGCATGTCGAAGGATCCTCTCATGCTAACCACAAATATCAAGTGTCTATGGTGAATTTGCATAAACAGAATAAGTGAGGACAGATGTCTACCTTTGTTGCTACAATGTCTACTATCCAATCAAGGATGGAAAAGAAACACAAGACTGAGGTAGAGATTAAGGTGCAATTGAGGCAATACAAATAGTTGACTATGGAGATAGCCAAGCCTCTTGACTCCAGAACTGAAGATGCTTTGCCATTCACTTCATCGCTCCCTCCTAGTGATGTTAAAGCTATTAATGAAATGAAAAAGGTGGCCACATTATTTAAAGGTTGGATGAAGGACCAGTTAGGCATGCTGAAAGTATTCTTGCAAAGCACAATGGAGATAGGAAGAAGCCAAGTTTAATGAAAGTTCTCTTATATATTGTGTTACACAGTGGGAGGAATAGATAAATTATTTTTCTAAAAAGTATAGAACTTTGAAGAATATCAAAGATCTGGTAGAAGATGTGATTACTAGGGAATACCTATTAGGGAGTGAGACGATTGCCAGTATGCAATTTTACATTGATATTTTACAGTTGAAAATAAAAGTAATGGAGCAAGGTCGCATCAAAGTTATCAAGGAACATCCTTTGCTCCTGAATACACTTGACAAGTATGAATTGTTTTTGACTAAACTATTGGGAGGGCATGGTCACAGTCTCAAACAAGACAAGGCATTACATCAAGAGACTGTACTCAGCCAGTGGGATTCCTATATTGCTACTCATTTTTCAGAGAATGATGAGTTCAATGCAGATATCATGAATAGGTATATGTATGTAATATTAGAGTGCCAGGAAATTGAGACTTTAATGGATGTGATGGTGGCCAAGATAGAAAGAGTGAAAGAGATGCTCAAAGTATCCAAATTTAAGATAGGTTGTATTGCTAATCCACATGCAGCTTCTTTGGAATGCTTCATTAACAACTACCAGAACTATAAGAAGAAGTAGGTTATGAATAGGTAGTTTGAAAGGGAGAATGCATGCTAGAGCATCATCACTGTCACCCCAACTGAGCTGTCAACTGGAGTTACTTCTAAAACTTGCTTTTTGAGCATTATTTTTCCATGGTTCAAAATACTTTATGTTGAAGCACCATTTTAGAAGTGGACATGGAGTGTCACTTTAGTAGCATTTAACTAGAGTTCACAAGTAGTGACTTGCATGTCAACTGCAACTCCTTTCTTTTTGTAACCCTAGTTTATAAGCATGATTCTTTCCTTGGATGTAGGGAAAAAGTCTATAAACTATAGAATTTGGGTCATTGTAAGGGTCCGTAAAAGTATGATTTGAGGTCCATTTTAGAGATTCCATTAGAGATTTATACATATTTTAATAAGTTTAGAAGAGTTTGTGATACTCTTGAAGTTCATTACAAAAAGCAACTTGTGGATTGCCTGATCTACTTGTGTGTTCTATATGGTTGTGTTCTTCATGATCTTGTAACTTCTATCATTTGAATCAGCAACTAGTTATTTGGATGCTTTATTATTTTATGAATCATATTGTGCATGTAAATAGTATATGAGGATTAAATTGATAGGGAGATTATTGGTTGGGTGATATTCATTTCTATTGGTGTGTAAAGTTGTCTGACTTTATATTTTTTTTTAAGTTCATCATTTGAATTTTGATTTAGTGGTATTGATAACATTTGGATTATGAAATTCTAACCATCAGGAACATTTAGTTGTTATTGTATCAATTTTAATTTTATTTCCTTGTTCCCCTGATCTATCTTTTGTTGTTTATTTTGAGAAAGTCAAAATTGGAAAATACAAAAAATGGGCAATTCGAAGTAGTTACGAGAAGCAAGCCCCTTGACAGGTACAATCATATCAGGCAGTGAGTTGGCCATCACTGTCGAGACCTGAATATAGGGACCTTGGAGTAATTAGTCTTTGAAGATTGATTGCTTTTCAGGAGAGGTGGTGAGTGTGTCAAAACACCCATCAACATTTATGTTTATATGATAAAGAAAATGAAGGATGAAGGATGATTTACTCAAAATATTAATGTTAAGGTGAGAAGTAGTCCACATAAAAAAATAATATGGTGGAAATCAATGTACAAAATATGTGGACAACATGAAAAAATCATCAAGTGTTTCCTTCATCTAGTACCAAGCCACAATCACAAATAGTTTAAAAATAAGATCAAGAATATAAACAAGGTATAATTGCTATGAAAAAATAATTTCTTGGCTATCTTATGAAGGTTTAGTATTACTCCATTTAGAATTATACTTTCTCAATTTATAATTTATTAAACAAATATTAGACATCATAGATATTCTACTACCCATAAAGAGAATTATTTATAGACTTATCATAAAAAAAACTATTTATATCTATCAAATCCCTTAACTCAAATAATCACTACATTTAAAGATAAAAAATAAGTAATTTTCACTACACAAAGGTTAGTACAAAAATGTACAAAGAAAGTATAGTTGATAAGAATATGTTAGGTCTAGAGGAATAAAAAGGTGTGAATGAACATAGTTCCTTAGAAAAAGTAAATAAATTTACTTTGTTTAAGGATAATTTAGGTAATAAAAGTTTGCAAATTCTCACTCACTTGTGGTGTTTCTCATAAGAAGGTGATAAGAAATTAGACACCAAGAAAATTGTGACATTATACGTCTCTGTGAGAGGTCCATAGAGTCTTAAAATCAATATGTTTTATAAATTATATAACATATTCATTACAATAAATATTACTTATCAAGTTTCAATATGGAATCTTAGAAAATGAGGTTAAATCATCCAAGCAAAACAATTATATTTTAATTCTAAAGGGAAAAAATCCTACACAATCTTGTAAGAAAAACTTCATGTATAAACTTTAAAAATTTAAAGTATCACATTAGAGAGAAATTAAATTTTTTAGAGTAATTTATCATATAAGAAAAAGAAAATAAGAGTGAATAATTTGATTTTTGTTATTATATTTATTAAAATGCAAATTTCTTGAATTATTTATAAGACCTTAAGAAAATAAAATAGCGTTAGTTTTTCACATTGATAAGTGTACTACAATTAAAGAGGCTTGGGATATTAATGAAAAATTGTATGGTCAAGTTGATGAGATTAAGGGATACAAGCTTGATAGTGAACTCGCAACTTTGGATCCCAAGGATTTTCATACAATCCAGGATTATGTCACAAAAGTAATTGAGCTAAGAGCAAAGCTAAAGGATTGTGGAATTGACAAAAAGGACGCTCAATTGGTTTATAACTTGTTGGAAAAGCTTCCATCAGAGTATGTAGCCTTTGTATCTAGCTTTAACACCCATAGGTTAGCTCAAGGTTCCTCTTGCACTTCTCCCTCATTTGATTCATTCACGGAGATGTTGATTGTTGAGAAATCTAAGTTGATTAAGATGGGGATTCTTAAATCTTCAAAGTCATAAGAATTAGTCGCTAATAAAGGGAATCAAAGCAATCAAGGAAAAGGCAAGAATCAAAAGCAACCTAAGTCTAAACCACAACAAGATGGAGCACAATCATCCTCTTCATAACAAGGTGATTCTACATCCTCACCTAAGAGCAAATATTATAAGGACAATCTTTTTTGTGCATATTGCAAGAAGTCGGGAGATGATGAATATCATTGTTACAAGAAGGATATTGATGAGTTGAAGAACCTTCTTGAGAAGAACAAAATCAACCTACCTTCTAGAATGTCTACACCAAATTCTTCTTCCAAGGAAAAGGATAAAGGAAAGGATCACTCTTTTGGGATAGATAAAGGAAAGTGACAAGATCTTTGTGATACTACAAGTCATGATTCAGGGAGATATCCTCTAGATTTAGGGGCTTCTCATCATATGGAATCTTCACAGTCTATGTTCTCTTCATTTGAGCCTTTCCACATATTGCAGATTTTGATGGGCAATCGTACATACATGGATGTGATTGGGAAAGGATCTATTTCCATTGGGGATAACTCCTTCAATGATGTGTTGTGTGTACCCCATTCAACAAATAATCTTCTTTCCATCTATCAAATCACACATGGAGCAAGTAGGAAAACTATGGAGTTCACACCTGATTCAGTTATCATTCGAGACTTGGAGAGTGGAGCTATCATTGCGACTGGGGTGTTTGATCATGCATCTCGGTTGTACTCTTTTTCACATTTTGGTCCTATTGATGAGGTTGATTCTTCCTATGTCAATGATTCAAATTTTGAGGAGAACTTTGGGTCCTTGAACTTGGGGATTCTCACATGTGACCCTATTCTTGAGCCTTTTATTTCATCTCCTCTTCTTGATATCACACCACCTATTGCACCTGATGATGTAACTAATGCAACAATTTTGCCTTCTTGTGATTCAGTGTAGTAGGATATTTCATGTCTTCTAGCTTCAATTTCAAGGGATGCCTACTTGACAGACATTGTAGGTTTGTTTGTGGAGTCCTACATTGCAGATTTGGGAGACATCATTGATGATATTCATATTATCTTTGATAAAGATGATCCTTCTTCAATTATTGTGAGGGAACACTTTGACCCTTTTGTGCATTCTCTACATGATCATTCTTTAGAGGTTGACATGATTGTGGATACTTTCATACAATAGTTGGAGGAGGTCTCTTTATTCTTTGAGGAGACATGTGAGTCTTTGGATATTATTCTACATTCTTTTCCACTAGATCTTGGAGTTCTTTTTCAGCAGTGTGAAGTAGTTTACCACCTTTGGAGGGGGTACCTTTCAGCATCCACATGGGGACACTTAAGCAGTTTTTAGAGATTCCATTCATCATGAGTATTTTTCCTACATCTTCCCTTCATTATTGAGGAGACTTCATGGATACACCTTCGGTTTTGTTTCTTCCTAAGGGGAGGAACATTGTTCGACGTTCGTGGAGCAGTTTCTTCATATATCATAAAGCTTCTATCATTGGTGCAGATTCTACATTGAAGGGGGGGATACCTAGCTTCTTTTCTTCTCTCATATGGGGGGGACTATTTCCTCACAAGGGGTTTTGCTCCTCACATACTTCTATGAGAGTTATCTTGTAAATTTTTCATCTCCTTTGGGGGAGGATCTTTTCCCATTGGGGTTTTCTCTCTTTCCCCGCTTTGTGAGATATTTCTTTGCATTGGTTTGCATGCATTTTCATTTGTACATGGGTACATAACATGGCCTTGTAGCCAGGACCCATCTTGCATTGCTTAGTTGCATTGTAGACTTAAGTGCATTCCCCTAAGTTGCACTTAAGGGGG
Organism: Cryptomeria japonica; assembly: GCF_030272615.1. Classification (NCBI taxonomy): domain Eukaryota; kingdom Viridiplantae; phylum Streptophyta; class Pinopsida; order Cupressales; family Cupressaceae; genus Cryptomeria; species Cryptomeria japonica. The sequence continues at coordinate 33,452,270 of NC_081410.1, read as the reverse complement.
GGTGTTGGTTTAATTAATTATTCATGTTGGATATTATTACACCTTACTTAAGTTTACTTAGGATAATGCATTTCATAGTAGTTTGGGTATGAGACACTTGGGTGTTTGTGCCACATTGAGATAGTGTGTGTAGGAGAATTTCCACCTTTTATGGTGTGATCTTGTGACTACTTTATCATATCCACTTATTGTGGGGTGATAATTCAACCTTCAGTGGGTGATCCACCTCATGTGGAATACTATATTGTTTCTCGTACCTACCACACCTATTTCCTACCTACCCTTGTTTCTTATTGAGCCACATGTCATGTTTGTGTGCTCACATATCCATATAGCCTTGCCTTTATAAGAAGGCTCATCTACATTGTATGTAATAATGATTTATGATCCATTTGATCATATTTTTCATCTTGATAGAATATAGTTTATTCCTATCATCTATTTTGTTCTCTCTTATTTGTGCTTTCCATTGCCTTTAGATCTTGGCAAAGTATCACAAATATGATAACCTCGTACAAGATATTCCTCATTCATTTAGGATCAAGACATAACCACACATGGCTGAAATTCAATAGAAAGAATCTAGAGGACCTAGAATTTCCAAAAAAAGATATTTTCTCTATTTTATTATCAATAGAGAAAATATATTTGTTGACCTATTACTGAAAATCATATTATTTTTATCATAATTGATAACTAAAGAATCACTACATGAATAAAAATATTTTCAACTAGGCATAAATATTAGTAAAATTATTAATTGAAACCATATTCCATGTGAATGAGTTATGTATAAAGTGAATAAAAAAGTGTGAATACATTTCAAAAAATTTTAAAAAAAGAATAAAAAAATGTTAAGTTTACTTTTGTTAGTGACAAACTAGGTTAGAAGCTGATTTATAAAATTAGATATCAACAAATCTGTGAAATGATACACATGTATGAGAGCTCCTTGGAGTCTTAAATTCAAGATTTGAAAAAATCATAAAGAACTTATTTATTCAAATAAAATATTAAAATATAATTTTTATTTATTTATTTTTGTGTGGTTTTTGTGATTGGAATATTTTATATATTAAATTACATAAATTATTAATTTTAAATTAGGAATCTTAGAATATGAGGATCCATTATTAATGAAAATAAACTAACTGTTTTTAAAATAATAAAAAGATAAAATAATATAATATTTTCAAGGTAAAGTTTATGTAGGAGAATTGTTCCTCATACACTACTTAAGAAAAGGATTTAATTGGGTCGTGTTTCTATATGTTTCTTGCATGGTATTTGTAGTATTATAAATTGTATCACTATAATTTCATATTAAATTTGGAAGCACTTTGATAATCATGCCTAGCTCATCTATGATTATGCTCAATTTCAAGCCATATTTGGAATCTTGGTACAATCTTTTATTCAGTGACCTTTGTTTCAACCAAAAATGTTTGGAATAGGTTGCATAGTGCCCCTTTCCTTCTGGACTAGGATAGTTAATGCCCTTGTCCAAGTTTATTACCCCTAGATTTCAAATTATAACAGTCATCTTTGCAAACAACAAGAAAGTGTTCCCTAATATCAACCTTCTTCAAAAATTAAATATAGAAAGGTATAAGTTGTGTTAAATATATCTCCCCCTCTCATATTTAAATCTATGTCGTTCAACTCACATAATTCAATTATTATGATCATTCAATCAATAATCTTCAAGGAAAATGGAGAGAGGCATGCAATGAAGCATTTAAGCATTCAAGTTCAACAATCCTGATCAAGTTTTATATGTTACTCCATGATAAAGGCATGCATTAACATCCATCAAAAAGTCACAAGCTTGTGTGAGGCTTTAAGGTAAGGGCTTTTACATTATAAGTATCATTTGTCATTTCAATCATTTCCTTTAAGGTTTTTAGATCCTTCCCTACTAGAGTTAAGCACTCTTTCATCGAACAATACTGTAGTGGAGGTGGCAACACCAACACAAGTTTTGACTTAGGAAATTCCCTATATAATACACTATTTTACCTCTCTTCATGTGTCCAATTTATAGATTGGATAGTTAAAATTTTATGTAACTACAAAAAGCACATAGTGATAGACATTTTCAGATTTCAAATAAGTGAAAACCCTTGTATTTTTTTTACCAACTCTACAATCTTGCACTTATGTCCAAATTTTGGGTACAAAGATCTACAAAGCCTTTTAATCTAGAATCTAGAACCTTCAATTGATGGAAGCACCTTCAAGACTAATTCATCCAGCTCTAATGTCTACCATAATCTACTCTAGATTTCTGCTACAAGTTGCTTTCTATATTTCATTTATAGATCCATGTTATTCTATATTTTTTTTGTGTTGTATCTTATTTTTTATCTTTAAAATTATAAATTCCCTATCATATTAGCTAGATCTTGAATATTTTATATGAAATCATACTAGATAAATGCTAATACAAAAGAGAGCGTAATCATACACAACATCTAGCTCTCCTTTGAGACTAAAGTTGGATCTTATTGGCTATTCCCTCCTATTTATTATCATCTAATTCGTTATTTGGGATTTGGGGACTTAGTCTAGAGGACCCTTTTCCAACCATTTCATTTTGACGAACTTGACTTATGTTTGACATTATTTTTTATTTTATTGTTTAAATCTGAGTTCATTGTTATAAATAATTTAAATTTATATACACTTACTTATTAAATTCAACATTTATGTGCTTGCATTAATTAATTAATCATCATTTTATTATCTCATTTTGTTTATTTAAATTGTTAATGTTAGAATAAATTATTATTTACTCTTCTTAAATTTACTTAATGATTATCATCATTAGTTAGATAAATATTATTTTACATTAGTATTTGGAGTGTGAATTGGTAGTAATTGTACTCCTACCTACCCTACCCTACCGACTCCCTCATCTAGTTGGACAACGTGGCATTCTTTGTGCCCCGGGTTGTCCAACCTCTTTCCTATATAAGCAAAGGCTTTGTGCATAATTTAACATCTCATCTGAATACATTTATCATTTTCTGGTGATTTATTCGGTTTGGTTTAGAAAGAGAGCGTTGGTTCCTGTGTTGGTTGCTAGGGTGATATGCTTGAGATCTGCATAATCATTTCGCAGGGCTGGTTCTTATTTATCGTGTTCACTATCATTCAGTCATAGAAAAATTTCTTTCCAGTGGCTACTAGGTTGGGATAGTCTGTGACGGGCTTATATGTGTGAGCTGCTTAGCGTATAAGTATTAGTTGCCATATTTGTTCCCATTAGTTTGAGTCTATTTTTCCTTAATTGTGGTTGCAATTTATTGGTTGTTTTTCTTAGTGGAGAATTTTCTATAACATGTGGCCTGTGGAACCGCCACACTCTCTCAAGCTTTTGCCTTGTCTTCTCAGGCATATTGCTACCTCATTTCCCTATCACTGGGTTCTGTAGTGCTACCATCATTATCAAAATCAGTATTTTACTTCGTTTTTAGTCTCGTTGGCTATTATTTTATTTTTGTTGGAGTTTATTATGTATTGTCTTTATCTTAGAATTTTTCATTTTTTTTTGGAGAGTCATTATAGTTAAAAATGGGTTTTTCTTTGCAGAGGGAGAATTATAGGTAATGGTGTGATTTTGTAATCACTTAACTTAATGAGTTTCAATTATTATCATATTTATATAATTTCATATTCCTCTTATTGACTCATCTCATCAAAATCTTGTTTGGAAATAGAATAGGGCTCAAGTATTCAAAGTTTTTTTTATGAATTTAGATGAAAACACTTTGGAGTCACTTATTCCTTGGAGTGCCCTCATACCTTTTGAACTCACATTTGGGAGCTATATTGCTTCCAAGATGATCCTACTTTGTTTGATAATGTGTCTCTTCATTCTGTAGAGAGGACAACTCATATTTGTGATCCTTTGGAGGTGGGGTTTTCTTCCAAGGTTCCTAATTCTTTGTCAGAGGTAGTTGATGAGCCTTCACTAGAGGCATCCATAGTTCTTAATTTGTAGGGTTATCATTGTCTTTATACCTTGGCTGGAGGACACATTATCAATGATTCATTACACAAGGTATCTATTTTTGTTCCTAATTGGGATTCCTACTTGTTCATGATTTGTGGAGTCTCATATTTCAGATTTGGACGATAGATTTAAGGGGTTATCTCTCCTCTTTGATGACAACCATCATATTCCCATTGTCACATCATATTCATCTTTGGATTTTTCTTCATATTAGTTTCCACATAGTTCTAGTATGTCACTTTCTTGTTTGTTTGGGCATGTACTTGATTGGAGTTTGGTATCATCATGTTGGATGGACAAGGAGACACGAGCAATTTTTAAAGACATCATCAAGAATTTGGATTTTACTTCCTACCAATTCATATATAGAATGGGAAGCATACCTGCATCTCTACATGTTTTTGTTTCTTCCCAAGGGGAGACAAGTTGTTTGTAAACATTGGACATTGTTTTGTCTTCAAATACTTACCCTTATTGCAGGAGATTATTCATTCTTGAGGGAGGGGTGCATGGTCTAAAACTTTCCCTCTTATGGGTAGGCTATTGGTTGTATTTTCATAATGGATGCCATTCTTGGGGGTATTGTGGAGACCTCAATTCATCACTACTTGATTTGGATTATCTCATTTTTAGAGAGGAGTTTTGTCCCATGAGGTTTACTCCTTTCCTCCATTCATAATATATTTTTTTCATGATTAAGTTTGTGCATGGGTACCTAACATGGCCTAGTTATTGGGACCCATCCTTGTCATCATATCATATTGCATAATAATTCTTCTCCCTAAGTTTCACTTGAGGGGGTTGTTAGAGTAAATTATTTTTTATTTTTCTTATGTTTACTTGGGGATTATCATTATTAGTTAGATAAATATTATTTTTCATTAGTATTTTCAGTGTGAGTTGGTATTAGTTGTACTCCTACCTACCCCACCTACTCCCTCATCTAGCTAGGCCATGTGGCATTCCATGTGCTCTTGGTTGTCCAACCTCTTGCCTATATAAGAAAGGGATTTGTACATGATTTTACATCTCATCTCCAAACATTTATCTTTCTTGTTGATTTATATCTTCACACTATTTTTGGAGGTTGTAGCAGTCATTGATCCTAGTTGGGGAGCATTGCTCCAAAAATTAATTGATCATATCATTGCTATATCACATAGTTTAATCATTGTCTTAATTGATCACATTATTTATATCATTTCATATAATTCGTTAACTATTTAATTATAATTGTTCAAATTTTTAATAATTTTCTTCAATTAATTTAAGGGATTGCAAGCACAAACAATTTCCCTTATTCTTGCCTCTATATTTCCTTTCTTGTTTTGTAGATTCAATTATGTATTGTTGGAGCTTGTACTTGTTTTTTAGTATCATAACCCATTGTTCTGAATTTGATATTCATATGAAAGTAAGTTATAGACTCATGGATTCTCATGTTTTAAATGCAAATGATGTTGAACCTGGGTTCCATGATAACTTAATCCCCCCAAGAATCTTAAGAGATATATCTCTCCCCAATCCAACACACATCTTGCCTAATGTCATTGGAAATTATTTCCCTCATACTTCTCATGATGACAATGACCCTTCAATATAAGTGTCTAATAAAAAATTAATGAATATTGACAAGCAATTGGAATGTCTTCAACAACATGAGAGTCAAGAACACTTAATTGGAGAGGCAACCTTCTTGATTTAGAATGTAAGGAATTTGATACAAGGTGATGGACATGGTGTGGTGGTTCTATGTAGCATAGCTCACATAGTAGATGAAAACACTATAAAGATATCTAGTTGCATGGAATTTATTGGATATTTCACTCCTAAAACCCAAGTTGAGATACCATTACATATGCCTACAAAAATACCCAATGCTCTTACATACACATATTCTATAATGACTAACACTGCACAAAATAGTATTGCCATCCATGCTAAGAATGGGGAAATTATTATCAATCAATATGATAATTTTCCATCTTCAACTAATCTCTCTTTTATTTATTATAACATGCATCAACCATCTTCTCCACCCACATACCATAATTTTCCACTTACCTACCATATTATCCATTCAATTTCTCCATTGCAATGGAACTTTTCATAAGACAACTCATCTATTGATTCTATCATAAACTATTTATATTAAATTGGTGTTATCCTTACAATTACAATGGCCCAACATGAGCCAATCCCTATCCACTATTGCTTCATATTCCACAAATATCCCACTTTCCATACCGATCGTTCAAACTAGAATCCCATAAAATATTCAAATAGATTATTTTGACAAATACAATGGAAAAGGTGACCCCCCATAGTCATGTGTTGGAATTTCTCACTTTATGCATTGACTTTTTCTTTGAAAAAAAATCCTTACAACACTTTTTCCTAGATCATTGAAAGAACTTCTTTTGGAATGGTTTTTCTCTTTTCCCTGTTAGACAAGGTCTTGCCATTTTTGGAAGAATATGTTCACTAATTTTATCCCTCTTAGAGAAGAACTAATAATTTTTAAGGAGTCTTTATTACAATCTTAGAGCTTTTAAATAAATATGGTGAAAATCTTCTTGCTCAAAAATCAATGGTATATTTCCAAATCCTTATTTTTTATCACATGTGGCATTTTTACTATCCCATTAAATATGGACAAAAAGAAGAATTGACTTCTACAATATTGTAGGACTTCTTGATAAATTCTTAGTTTTAAAAAAAATTCTATTTAATCAAAAATTTTTTGCTTATATAATTCTAGAAATGAGCTTAGATCATTTCTCTATTTCCTTGTGATTTAGCTCTAATCAGCCTTTAAAAAAAAGATTCTCCATATGTAGATGGATCCAAAATGTTCCAAATTGTGGCCAAATAAAAATGGTTGAAGGAATAAATAAAGATATCGAACTGGAGATTGATCCTACAATATTGGGTTACATTTTTTGTAATGAAGAAAAATTGTTGGTGATTAGAAACACAATTGTAAACACATTTGAATGAAGGGTTACCTTCACTCGAAGGCCTCCCTAGTGTTTGTTCAAACATTAACCTTTGATTGAACACCCCTACATTTAGGGGTTTGTTCAAAGTTCATGTCTACCAATATTTTATTCAAAAAAAAATAGCTTCGATCAAACACCCCCTTCGATTGAACCCCTTAATTTAATTTTTTTTTTAAAGTTTCTAACTATAAAAAATGACAATCAAATTGTCATTTTCAATAGTGAGCTTAGCAAAACCCAAAGGAAGTGGTGAACCTCTAGTTGAAGTAAGAAGAAAACCATAGTGGAAGCATCACCATGTCATCTTCACATCACCAACATCAACATCTCACTCTAAATCCAAGTTTTTGTCCTTGTTTCTCAATTGTGCTTTCTTTTCTTCACCAAAACCTCTATTTTCTTGGAAAAATTATAATGATGATCTTAGAATAATTTTAGTTATATGTGTGTGTAGTATGTGTAGAATAATAATATTATGATATATTTTTTGGTTCATCACCATTATATATCAGTAGATTAATATCCAAACATGATGCAATTTATTTTTTATCCTTTATATATGTTGATTATTTTATTAATTCTTTTTTAGATTGATTTTTTGGAACTAGGTAGCAAAGATCTACCCTGGTCCTTTGAATTTTTTCATCAAAAGTTGACTTGTTCATCACTGTTGACTCTATTATGTTTCTCAAGTATAGCTCTACACCTATTTCTTGGATGCAAAAATAAAGGGAAGGATGTTGGGAATAGGAGTTTTCCTTAGGTCAAACCCTAGTTTTGGAATTAAGTATAAATGAAATAATGTAAATACTAAAATAAATATTTAGGAGACGTACCTCAGATCTGCAAGTGTTGGTGATGATACAATGATCTTTGAATGCAACCACAAATATTGAATGTAATGACATGACGAACACATGAACATGAAAAATGCTAATCAGGCACACATGCTTGCATGAACAATGATATAACTTTTCTCCACAATGATTGAATGATGAATATGCAACCTTGAATCTTTAAAAAAAATTAATGAATGCTTCATGGATGCATAAATGATATAATTGATGTTATATGTGTAAAATGAATTGATAGGATGTCTTTATATAGGGTTCCCTAGGTAATTTACCTATTAGACAGACCTCCAATGGTCATGTGTAGCTTTGAGAATTAAATGTTGTTAGGTAGATATAACACCTACCCCATTTGAAATTAGGGTCACTTTCAGAGCGACCGAGGCATTTTGGGGTGCCTTGGTCTAGACCAAGGTGTTCCAAGCCTTAGTCCTTCTACAAAGAGTACCAAAATAGATATCTAAGAAGGAGGGCATCTCACAGTGGGATTGACCAAAGGGTGTACATGACATCAAAGTTAAATAATTGTGCCTGAATGGACTTAGAGAGGAGATAAGGGTAGGAAAAACTAAAGTGGAGCACAAAAATGAGGTGTAAATTGGACTCGTGATAACTTACGATGCCTATAAACATAACACCATTTATGAGGGAGATTATAAAGTTAAGAAAATCAAGTTGTATAATCTTAAGTGCAAGTTTGAAAATTTAAATATGTTTGAGGATGAAGATATTTCTAGTTGTACATTCTAGGTTGATGAGTTAGTAACTAGTATTAGAGGTATTGGCACTAAATTGAAAGATGATGAAGTTGTGAAGAAGGTACTTGGATCTTTGCCTAAATATTATATTCATAATGTGTTTTTTGTTTAAGAGTGTAAGCATCTAGATAAAAATCCAATGGACCAAGTATAAGGTAATCTAACTACTATTGAGATGAGAGTTTGGCACAGAAGCCCCTAAGAGAGAAGCTACACTCAAAATTAGTAACAAGAAAGAAGATGGAAATGATGATTAGTCTGATGGTATTGATGAAGTTGAAGAAAACTTTGAGAGAAGATTAAAGAATGGTACTATCAATTAGAAAGCTAAGTTACCTTTATAATGTTTTAATTATAGATGGATTGGTCATTTTTCTTCTAAATGTACTTACAAAAACAATAACAGTAAAAGAGCAGAAGATTCTAGTTTTGTACAAATTTCTATGCTATCTTGTATATGTTAGCAAGTCTTTTGGACTCTATAAGGTTCTTAGGTTGTTAGTTACAATATGTCAATTTTTGTTAATCTTAGCATATGGTTTATATAAGTAGGGTCTTTAGGATTGTTATAAGGTTTCTTGGTGTCTAATTCTAGTCTCTAGTAAAGGAAACTATTTTTTTGTAACTTTTTGGACTCATTGATGGTTGTAGTTCACTCTGTATTATACTCTATTATATTGATATATAGTTTAAGTTGTATTCCTTTTATCAAAAAAGAAAAAGGAGAAGATATAAATTAAAGAGATAATTTTAAAATAATTATTTATTCCAAATAGAGAAGCTATTGATCTAAGGATAAGGATTGTGATAATTCAAATTATGAAACATAATTTTTGGCTATGAAAGTTGATAATAAAGTAGTGTTGAAAATTGTATGGAATCTCATATTTTGTAGTTTAATAAAAACAAAAAAAAATCTATTATTGTGTGAAATTACTTATATGCGAGAGAGGAACCAAATCATTGTGTGATTGATAGTGGGAGTTCCAGTCACATGACCTTTATTTTGTAGTTTGATAAAAATGATGAAAAATTTATTATTGTGTGAACTGGCTTCTTTTCTAGAGAGGAAATGAATGGATAATTGATAGTGAGTATTCCAATAACATGATCTATGATAGGAGAAAGTTCATTAGTCTTAACAAGTGGAATGCATGATCTATCAAGTTTGGAGATGATGGGTTAGCAAAACATTTTAGAATAGGTGTAGTAACTATTGATAGAAAACATAAGATGGATGATATTATGTATGTTAAAGTATTGAAATACAATCTCCTTAGTCTTAGTGATATGCTCCACCAAGGGTAAAAACTCATATTTCATGACAAGGGGTGTGATATTAGAAAAGAAGTCTCTAAATGATTGATAAAAGAAGGATCTAGGACTAGAAACAATGTTTATCATTTAATGAGCTCAACTATCAAGTTGAAGAACAATGTCTACATCTTAACAAGATCCCTTCAGAATCCATGATCTATAGCCATTGTAACTCTCCAACCTTAAAAATGATCTCAATGGGAAGTAGTTTGAAATGTCAAAAATCAATTAAATTCTTGTGTACGAAGTGTGGGTGAAATATTGGTATTAGGGTTAACTTTGATAAAGCGACCCATCTTGTTACCAATTGATAGATTCATAGGTAGCAGTGCACCACAAGTAAAGAGGGCAGTGGGGGAACTTGACCTAGGTAGGGGAAAAGTAAATAGTATCCATAAAGGAGTTGTAGGAGGGTGTCTTAGGGTGAGGAGATAGGGCACATGAAATCCATTTCAAAACACCAAAAAAAAAAATCTTTATTATTTGTAGTATTAAAGAAAATCATCAAGAAGCATCAAGCACAAGGATAAATCTCCATGTTACTAGACACTAGCGGGCTCCATGGTTAGGAATCTAGGAGTGCAATATTAGAAGAGATGGTCATAGATGGTTAAATAAGAGATGCAATCCTATACCTCCTTACCCAATATCACCTCTAAAATAGAGGAGGCATAGAGGAGGCATAGAGGAGGCTTGACAAAAGCATTTGCAATGGAAGAGATAGGTAGGGTTTTCTATAAGGGAGATGACTCTGAGTTTGAAATGTCTACAACCAATTTTCAAATAGGAGAACATTTAACAAGGGATTCATTTCTAATAGTCACCAAGGGTAGGAGATAGAGGTTTGAATTTGCAAGATGGGAGGATTTGTGGGAAACCATAAGAAGAAGTTTTTTGGACTAATATAAAAATTCCAAAATATTAGAATATTATATTAATTTTTTTCATTTATAATTTGGAAATTGTTTAATAGGTTAGTTAAGAGGTAGTAAATTATAAATTAATAGTCAGTTTTTGAGTAGTTATTTTCATAGGTAGTTTGCACATCAAAAGTATAGCTTTATATGACAATAAATTGTAATAAATATTATGCCAAAGAAATATAGACTTAAATATATATTATTGCATGTGTTTGTAACTATGATTTAGGTTCAATAAAATTCTATTTTTTTTTCATAACAAAACAATAAGCTCCTCAACTGACTTGGGTTGCATAAGAAAACAGACACCTTTATGTATTAAGTTATGAATATTTCATTACTTTTATCCTTATAAGAAATTCACTCCCATTTTTCTTTACTAATTCACAATGACCAAAATTAATGTTTACTAAAGTGATAATTGAAACCCCTTCCATCATTATTTTTCTTTGTATAGAGACTAGATCTTGAAGAATCAACTACCTATTTTTTATGTGTATTAATTATTCTATTACACACATGTAGATGTCATTGCTTGATGATTTTCTACAACTAAATGCAATATTTATAAACACCCTTTCCAGGTTCCTTACCTACCACTTTGTAGTGATCTTGCATGTTTAACAGGGTAGGTTATCCTCATGAATTTAACCTTTTAGTCTTGAAAATAGTTACTAAAACATATATTACATTCTTCTTGATTCTTAAAATGTATATCACATTTGTAAATTTATTTACATTCCACTACAATAAATAACACTTATATCACTATAAAATTTTATATCATGAGACCTATCATCTCTCAAATAAATCTTAATGCCACCATTTTTCTCATGAAAGACTTCATATCAATCTCCATTACATGACTTGTGAATAGATACCTCCAATGTATAAACTAATTACCACAATAATATATTTTTGTAAAAAAAAGTAGCATATGACATAATAACATCATATTATTGAGGTAATCATTTATCTTATCCTTGCTAGATTGTGTATCTTTCCTTTAAAGTCTGAAACTTCAATTTTTAATTAACATGTTTTACAACATATAACATTTTTTATTCATTTATATGTGAATACATTACACTTGCCAAGCTAAATAAGAAAAATCTTACAAGTAAGAGTAGAATTTTTTGCATGGGAATGGAATGGAAATATCAAAAGGAATATAAAATAACAATATAAATTGCAAAAAATAAATAGTACACTATAGAGAATATATTAAATTTAAGGTAATTTTATTATATTCATTCTCCTCATTCTATATTCATCATACATTTTTGCGTATATATAGATTCAACAATATAACTAAAAAATTCCAACTACTTCCACAACCCATAAACAAATAACTAAATACATTTTTAATGTTCATTATCCTTCATTCTCCCTCATAATGAGCATTTTGAATAAAACCTCACAAATGTATGTTGCAGCAATATCCCAAAACTCTAGAACCCACAAACTAAAAAACTTCATCAAACTTAATACCAATAATCAAGGGACCTATCTTATAGTCCTACCATAAATTTACAACTTTTAGGACCAAATAATGTTCAAAGCTATTACCTACAATGCCACAAAATCAACAAATCTACATAACGTCTAAAGCATAAATCATTCATTTCTATGAAAGCCACTGGAATCTTGTATACACATACCATTAAATAACACCTTTGCAATAACAATTGTAAAAACATCATTAAAACTAACCATAAAATTTGTTTCCTCCAATTTCACTTTCTGTAGACATTTGGCAAGATAATGATTTGATTTTTAGATAGGAGCAATTACGACTAAATAAAATTTTGAGCATACCTATTATATTGTACCAACTTTATCCATAACTCCATCCACATTGTATTTAATGCATCCTAACATAGATTTATTATCTAATTCTCTTTTTCCACCTATCCTAATTAATTAGAAAAACAGGTTTTAAGGACTCGAAATCTTTTACAAAAGATCAAAAGATAGTTCAGCAAACATCAACTAGACCAACATAAAGACAACATACAAAAGACTGGCAAGAAAGCCAGCAACCCGAACGAACAACAAAGTAGAAAAAACCTGAAATAAAGACCTAGACAGCTAACAACACCTACAAAGACTTAAGAAGTTCAGCAGCCTTGATGACCAGTAGGTCATAATTCACCAAAGCAACTTTGAGCTCTTCAATTTCCTTGTTTGGCTTTTTCTCCCTCTTCTTACCTCTCATCCTCGTTCTTGTTCTTTGCACACCTTTCACACCCTCCATGTCAAGTTCCTTCTCTAGGGATCCCTTCTCATTCTCTAGCTTACTGATCAGGACTTTGATATTGTTAGCTGAGACCTTAAGAATGTTATAACTTTGTTCAGCAATGCTTCTGAGACAGGTATTGATTTTGTTGAGTCTGTTTTCAGCATCCACCATTCTCTGGTCACTAATACTGTTATTGTTTTTTATTTCCTCCACGACCTTCTCCACTTTCTCAAACCTTGGATTGAAGGCATCCCTAATCTCTTCAGCTCTGGCAATAGTCTTTCCTAAATCATCAACATACTCAGTCATGGTTTTACCTTCACTGATGCTAATAGTCTCCAGAATTTGAATCCCATGACTTAGTTTCTTGTTTTCCTCCATAGCTTTCTTGCGACTATTTATGAGCCAGTCGAGGGTGTCCACAAACCCTTTCAAACCCTCAATAGAAGGGTTAGAAGGGGGGCTTTTTTAACCAACCTTGGCTTGATCAGTTTTGGGGTCTACTCCATCGGTAATTTGTTCGGCATCACCACCAACACTCTAGTTGAAACCATCCCCCGTAATCTCCTCCTCAACTTTTTGGTCCGCATCAGAATCTTTGCTCTGCTCTTTGTCCTCCATCTTCGACTCAGAATTGTCCTGCCTTTTCTATTTTTTCCTTTTCTGAAAAGAACATTTAGGTTTCTTCTTCTGAGGGGATGGAGAGTCATCCTTTTCAAAGTCCTTAGAGACTTTCGAGGAGGATGAGGAAGAGTGAATCTAGAAGACCTTCTCTTTTCTTTTTTTCTTGCCCTTAGAAGAGGATGTCTTACTGCTCTCTTATTTTCTTTTCTTAACCAATTCAACCTTGGAGTCCTTCAGACTCTCCTCAGTCTCATTTTTGGAATCACTGATAGAATCCTCACCCACAAAAAATTCAAAGTCTGAACCTTCCTCCTCATAATCAAGACAGAAAGCTGGGGGTGGGCGATTTGATTAGCTTTAATATGATCATAGATTAGAACCATTAGACCTTGGTGCATATCAGTGTCTCCCTTAGGGTTCTCTCTGTGGGCTTTGATAGTTGCATTCATCAAGCAAATCAGGAAATAGGGTATGTTAACTTTATCTTCATACCTGAAGTGGTTGAGCAACACGAAATGGTAGCCATAGAATTTGGTAAATCTTTCATCCAGAGTGATGTAGCGCATGATTGCAAACAGAACCTCCCTCCAAGGCTTACCAAAAGCCCTGGGAGGGTAGTAGGTCTTTCTAAGCTTAACCGTCTGCTTCTTCTCCTTAGTAGTTTCAAGGTATCGCTCGATGGCCTCCTTGCTAAGCTTTTTGTCCTTGTAGAAATTACTTCCCTCTCTCTGGAGACCCGTCATCTGAGCAATGAGGTCTTCATTGATGGTGATAGTTTGGTCTCCCATTTTCAAGGTGCCCTTCCTCCAATTTTTGGTGAAAAACTTAGTGATTTTAGCATCCCTCCCATGGAGTCTTTCCATGTACTTCGTTAGCCCACCCTTCTACAAGATACTCTAGATTTCCTCCTTTTGTTTGCATTCCTTACAATTACTAGGCTTGTAGCCACACCTGTTACCTCCCATGATTTCACAACTCAAACCACAAAATTGAGAGTCGTAGATAGCTAATGGAAAGAAATCTCTAGAAGCGGCCCCAAAAACCTAGAAAGCATGGGAGAAGGTGGCATTCATCTTATCATTATTGGTACTGACACAATAATAATTAATATTAGCCCTCCAAGTCATGTTATTAATCATATATAATCCATTTAAAATCTTTGAGGTGTACTTATATCGATCCATGAAAATGATCGATTTGACATCATTAAGAAGATCCTCTTCACCCTTCCAAGTAATCATATTAGCCTTCAAGTGACCGCCACATTAGCTACCCAATCAGTGGGGCCATTTGTTTCCCGATAAATGTGAGAGATAAAACATTTATCAAAGGTTTTAATAAGATCCCTAACAGCCTTAATGATATTGTTCATAGTCCAGGAGGGCTTAGTAATTCCTTTAAGGTAGTTAATGATATTATTAGAGTCCCCTTCGATCCAGAGGTAAGGATAGTTCCACCTTTTAGCCAGAAGGATGCCTTGGAGAGCAGCCATAGCTTCCGCCATGTGGCTAGTTTGGCAACCTATAGGAACAACAACAATTTCCTTACAAATGCCATTTTCATCTCTGAGAATTGCACCACATCCCGCTGGTCCAGGATTGCCTTTAGTAGCGCCATCAAAGTTGATTTTGAACCATCCAGGAGGGGGAGAGTACCATTTAGCTTCAAGTCTCTTACTTTGTTTAGTATCAATCCTAACATCTAGAACATTATTATCTGTAACATTATTTATTGTACCTTTGACATACCCCAGACCTTTAACATACCCGAGGCGTTCACACTTTGGCCTTCACCTTTTGTACAAACAACTTCACCAAAATCACAATTATCAAATGAAGAACATAAATATTTTGTGTCACATGAAACATCACAAACTAATAGTTTTGACCTTACACATCCATTATATAGAACCAATTTTTCATTTTCTTCTTTCAGTTTTAATATTTCTCTAATCCGTAAATTATTTTCCTCTTCTAATCTGTTTAACCTTTCTTCCAAATCATTATTCATTATTAATTCTTGTTTTAAAACATCCATTTGATTATTGCTTCACTTTTTACCCTATCTTCACCATTGAAATTAAAAATTTCAACTCACCTTCTTCCATGGCTTCAATCTATCAATATGCTTTATACAATCCGTCTTGTTAAGTAATGCGAACAACTCCTTCAAATTAAGTGCTACAACAGTAATTTCTCGAAAAATTGAAACGAATGTAAAAACAGTAATAAAACTGAAATATATAGAGGAAAATGAATTCTGATTGGTTTCATGTGTGCCCGCTGGTTTAATTCCTTCATACATCCAATAACCCTCACATCAAGCACCAACACTTCTTAAAGACAAACTTAAAAATCACTTGTTTATCCCTCGTGAAAAAACCCATTTTATCATCAATATTTCATTCGTACTTTGAAAGAGATTAAAAAGAACTTACCTGCCTTGGGAGCAAAGTATCTTTGTTTTCCTGTCTTCTTGTGGCGGCATTAACAACCTTCTGCAATCTGCCTTATCATACTGATCTTCAATCTCCATTTAGTACATCACAAAGACACTATCCCTCTGGCTGGTCTGCTTCAACCCTAGTCTAGCAGACTTAAAACTCCTTCAGATTTTCCTCCTTTCAGACGGCATAATCCACAATTGCTCCTATTAGCCTCTTTTTCTCTACTGGTAGAAATAAAGAACTACTAATCTTACTGAACAATCCTTCCTTTAACAAATTCAACAACATAAATGTGATTTATGTTTGACTTAATTCTTTTGACAATAAGCAAATAACTTTTCATCTGGGGCTTCTCTATACTTGGACAGTGGCGATTAATGCCTTCGGAGAGTAATGTCCAAAGAAATCAAGTTTAACAAATACTGACCCAATATTTTTGTGGTGGCTATCCGCAGTGACCTCTCCAATTTTACAACAGTTTGCGATCCCTTGTGCAATCTCCATCAATTGAAGGTGGCTTCTTTATTTTCATTTCTATGAAAGTAATAGTTTACACAAATTTACCCATCTTCATTCATCTGTGTCCTGATACCAAATGAAGGAATATAAAATAGCAACAGAATTGAAAAAACAAATAATACACTACAAAGAATATATTAAATTTAAGATAATTTCATTATATTCACTTCCGTTACATATTCATCATATATTTTTCCAACTACCCATAAACAAATAACTAAGTATTGTTCGTTATCCCTCAATTGCAAATGGAGACAATGTCAAACCTTGTGATTTTACCCAAAAGAACACATATTACTAGCAATTATTTGCAGACAACCTGCAACACTCAATCTGTATTGACAAGATTAGAGATTCAAGATCTTTGATCAGACATAAATTATTGACCAGCAGATAAATTAATCCTGCATCCTTCTTTCACAGAAAGATCTATTACTGCAATCATCGCAGCGTAAGAGATATTATAGCTAATTGCAACGATTATAAATAGGAAGGTCTTCTAAATTAGACACAGTTTAACAACTTTCTCAGTTGGCACAGCAACGCGAGAAAAATTAGATCCCAGGGAGCTTTATAAGAAAAACAGTCTGCAGGCACTCGATTGAGAAGCCCAACAATTTCTTTCAAGCCGAACTGAAATTGCTTTTTACATCAAACAAACTGATGATGACACATCTATAAATTCTAGCTGAAACTTATTCAACCTATGTACTTATAGTTGTTAATCATTACTCTAACTATTAAATCAAAAAGTATTAAGAAACGTATTTCTAAATCATAGAGCTCTGCACGGTTTCTAATGGAGTTATGGATCATCCCATCACATTCTCCTGGGATATTTCAGATTCCTCTTTCCTTTTCCTCCTTCTCTGATTTTCTGTGCGAAGACGAGGACTAAGAAAAGGATCCACATACACTCCCAACTCAATGTTGGCAGGGAAGTTGAGAATCGCCTTCGAACCGCGCATTTGGAAAGACGACCGGTCATATGCCGCTGCAGCTTCTTCGGCTGTATCGAAGGTGCCTAGCCAAAGTCTGGAACCCTTATTTTTAGAGTTTCTAATCTCTGCAACATATTTCCGGCGAGGCTTAATGAACCTCACTCCCCTGTAATGCCTTTTTTTATACTCCCCAGAAAAAGTAGTATCCGTTCGTGAAGGAGAATTCGTCATCCTAATATCGAAGAATTCATCATCATCATCAAGCAAAAAGTGGGCAATTGCATTCAAACTACGTGCTTCATCCGGTGATAGTGTACTCATTATCGCCGCTGGGGCTGCTCTTTTTCCCATTGAAAATACCCTTTGTGGGGAAATTGTGTTTGCGCACTGCACTTATACGTCGAACCTAAATTGGAAATAGTGTATATTCATTGTATTCGTCCACTTTAAGTGCTTTCAAACGAAGATAAATTTATATTTGTTAGGTTTCACAAAATTTAACGAGATGAATGTAATTAATGTTCATAGTGAACTCTAAAGTCAAGATTATTATACTTGTCCATGCCTATAGAATATTAAAATATAGTTTTTTATGATTTAGTGTCGTTTCTTAATTAATCTACTCTTGTATATATTAAATTATATGAAGAATCAAATTTGAATTTGAGATCTTTGAAAGTGAGTTTAAATTATTAAAGTGAAATAGTTGAAGTTTAATTTATTAAAAATTATAAAGAATTATTAGTACAATATTAGAAAAGAAATATCATCAATAAATTAATCAATTATAAAGTAACAAATAAATAGTAAAATTAAAGTTATTGAAATTTTTTTTATCATAATACAAAAAATATCATAAGTCAATAATTTGGTTTAACTTATTATTAAAATGTAAATTTCAGGAGTTGAAACATCATAGCTTATTTTATCTTTTTTGTTGAAACATCATATATTTTATTTTTATTGTGTGAAGAAGTCCACATAACAAAATCATATGGTGGCAATCAATGTAGCAAATATGAGGACAACATGAAAAATTCATCAAGTGATTCCTTCATCTAGTGCCAGGCCACAATCACAAGTAGTTTAAAAATAAGATCAACAATCTAAACCAGCTACAATTGCTACAAAAAAAATATTTCTTGATTATCTTATGAAGGTTTAGTATTACTCCGTTTAGAATTATACTCTCTCAATTTATAATATATTAAACAAATAATATTAAAAATCATAGATATTCTACTACTCATAAAGAGAATTATTTTTAGACTTATCATTCAAAATACTATTTGTATCTATCAAATCCTTTAACTCGAATAATCACTAAATTTATAGATAAAAAAGAAGTAATTTGAACTACACAAAGGTTAGTACAAAAATGTACAAATAAAGTATATTTGATAAGAATATGCTAGGTCTAGAGGAATAAAAAGGTGTGAACGAACATAGTTCCTTAGAAAAAGTTTTATTTACTTTTTCTAAGGATAATATAGGTAATGAAAGTTTAGAATTTAGGTCTATGTGAGAGGTCCATAGAGTCTTAAAATCAATATTTTTATAAATTACATAATTTATTCATTAAAATATATATAATATGTATCAAGTTTCAATATGGAATCTTAAGAAATGAGGTTAAATGATCCAAGCAAAGAAATTATATTTTAATTCTAAAAGAAAAAAAAATCCTAGCACAATCTTTTAAGAAAAACATCATCTGTAAACTTAAAATTTTTGAAGTATCACATTAGAGTGAAAATAATTTTGTTAGAGTAATTTTTCATATAAGAAAAAAAATATATATATATAATTTGATTTTTGTTATTATATTTATTAAAATGCAAATTTCTCGAATTATGTATAAGATCTTAAGAAAATATGTAAATATGATAACCTCATATAGATTATTTAGTATTCATTTAGGATCAAGACATAACCACACATAGCTGAAATTCAATAGAAAGAATCTAGAGGATCTAGAATTCCCAAAAAAAGATATTTTCTCTATATTATTATCAATAGAGAAAAACTCTTTGTTTGACCTATTACTAAAATAATATTATTTTGTCAATGGGCCCTTGGTCTACTGGTGAAGTTGAATGGCTCCAAATGAGCCCGCTAGGAATCAAGTCTTGTTAAGTGCGTACCCTGGGCAAATTTAAAAATATTTCAACTAGGCATAACAATTAGTAGAATCATTAATCCACTTAAAAAAAATAATAAGTTTACTTTTGTTAGTGAGAAACTAGGTAAGAAGGTGACTTATAAAATTAGATATCAACAAATTTTTAAATAATAAACATCTACAAGAGCTCCTTGGAGTCTTAAATTGAAGATAATATAGAACTTATTTATGCAAATAAAAAATTAAAATATAATTTTTATTTATTTATTTTGTGTGGTTTTTGTGATTGGAATATTTTATATATTAAATTTAAATTAGGAATCCTAGAATATTAGGATACATTAATGGTGCAAAGAAACTACCTTGTTTTTAAATAATAAAAAGATAGAATAATATAATATTTTTAAGGAAAAGTTTATGTAGGATAATTGTTCCTCATAAAATTCTTAAGAAAAAGCTTTAATTAGGTTGTGTTTCTATATGTTTCTTGCATGGTCTTTGTAGTGTTATATATTGTATACCTCTATAATTTCACACTAAATTTGGAAGCACTTTGATGGTCATGCCTAGCTCATGTATGCTTATTCTCAATTTCAAGCCATATTTGAAATCTCAGTGCAATCTTCTATTCAATGACCTTTGTTTCAACAAAAAATGTTGGGACTAGAGTGCATAGTGTCCCTGTCCTTCTAGACTAGGGTGGTTAATGCCCTTGTCCAAGTTTATCAACCCCAAATTTGAAATTATAATGGTCATCTTTGCAAGTAGCAAGAAAGTGTTCCATAATATCAGCCTTCTTCAAAACTTAAATAAAAAAGGTATAAGTTGTAATAAATATAGCTCCCCCTCTCATATTAAAATCTATGTCGTCCAACTCACACAATTGAAATCATATGAGAATTCAATCATGAATCTTCAAGGAAAATGCAAAGAGGCATACAATGAAGCATTTAAGCATTCAAGTTCAACAATCCCGATCAAGTTTTATGTGTTCCTCCATCACAAAGGCATGCATTAACATCCATAAAAAAGTCGTAAGCTTTGTGTGAGGCTTTAAGGAAAGGTCTTTTACATGATAGGTATCATTTGTCATTTCAATCATTTCCTTTAAGTTTTTTAGACCCTTCCCTACTAGGGTTAAGCGCTCTTTAATCCAACAATACTATAGTGGAGGTGGCAACACCAACACAAGTTTTGACTTAGGAAATCCCCTATAAAATACACTATTTTACCTCTCTTCATGTGCAAAAGTTATAGATCTGATAGTTAAAATTTACGTAGCTACACATAGCTCATAGTGATAGAAATTCTTAGATTTCAAATAGGTGAAAACCCTTGAAATTTTCTTACCAACTCTACAATCTCACAGTTTTTGTCCAAATTTTGGGTACACAAATGTACAAAGTCTTTTAATCTAGAATCTGGAACCTTCAATTGATGAAAGCGCCTTCAAGACTAATTTATCCAGCTCTAGTGTCTACCATAATCTACTATAGATTTCTACTACAAGTTCCTTTCTATATTTAATTTATAGATCTATGTTATTCTATATTTTTTGGGGGTTGTATCTTATTTTTAGTGTTTAATATTATACATTTCCTATCATACTACCTAGATCTTGAATATTTCATATCAAATCATACTAGATAAATGCTAATACAAAATATAGAATAATCATACACAACATCTAGCTCTCCTTTGGGACTAAAGTTGGATCCTGTTGGCTATTCCCTCCTATTGATTAGCATTTAATTGATTATTTGGGATTTGGGGTCTTAGTCTAGAGGACCCTTTTCCAACCATTTCATTTTGGTGAACTTGACTTATATTTGGCATTATTTTTTATTTGAATGTTTATATCTGAGTTCATTGTTATAAAGTTTTTAAATTTATATACACTTATTAAATTCAACATTTATGTGCTTGCATTAATTAATTAATCATCATTTTGTTATCTCATATTGTTTATTTAAATTGTTAATGTTAGAATAAATTATTATTTCTTCTTCTTAAATTTACTTAATAATATAATTATTAGTTAGATAAATATTATTTTACATTAGTATTTTGAATGTGAATTGATAGTAATTGTACTCTTACCTATCCTACCGACTCCCTCATCTAGTTGAACTACATGGCATTCTTTGTGCCCCAGGTTGTCCAACCTCTTTCCTATATAGGCAAAGGTTTTGTGTGTAATTTAACATCTCCTCTCAATACATTTATATTTTTTGGCAATTTATTCGATTTGGTTTATAAAGTGAGCGTTGGTTCCTATGTTGGTTGCTATGGTGGCTTATATGTGTGGTTTGCTTAGCGTATAAGTATTAGTTGTCAGGTTTGTTCCCATTAGTTTGAGTCTATTTTTCCTTAATTGTTGTTGCGATTTATTGGTGGTTTTTCTTCGTGGAGAATTTTCTACAATATGTGGCATGTGGAACCGCCACACTCTCTCCACCTTTTGCCTTGTCTTATCAAGGCATATTGCCACCTCATTACCCTATAGTGGGTTTTGTAGTGCTACCATCATTATCAAATTCAGATTTTTACTTGTTTTTTTGTCTCAGTGGCTATTATTTTATTTTTGTTGGAGTTTATTATGTGTTGTCTTTATCTTAGAATTTTGAATTTTTTGGAGTTATTATAGTTAAGAATGGGTTTTTGTTTGGAGAGGGAGAACTATAGGTAATGGAGTGATTTTGTTATCATATTTATATAATTTCATATTCTTCTTACTAACTCCTTTCATCAAAATCTTGTTTGGAAATACAATAGAGCTCAAGTATTCAAAGTTATTTCTATGAATTTAGATGAAAACACTTTGGAGTCACTTATTCCTTTTGAGTTCCCTCATACCTTTTGAACTCAAATTTGGGAGTTATATGGCAATCTTGATTCTCATCCCTTCCAAGATGATCCTATTTTTTATGATAATGTGTCTTTTCATTCTTTAGAGAGGGCAACTCATATTTGTGATCCTTTGGAGGTGGGGGTTTCTTCCAAGGTTCCTAATTCTTTGTCAGAGGTAGTTGATGAGCCTTCACTAGAGGCATCCATAATTCTTAATCAGTAGGGTTATCATTGTTTTAATAACTTTGTTGGAGGACACATTATCAGAAATTCATTACACAAGGTATCTATTTGTCCTCCTAATTGGGATTCCTACTTGTTCATGATTTGTGGAGTCTCACATTTCAGATTTGGATGACATATTTTAGGGGTTATCTCTCCTCTTTGATGACAGTCATTGTATTCCTATGGTCACATCATATTCATCTTTGGATTTTTCTCCATACTAGTTTCCACATAGTTCTAGTTTGTCACTTTCTTGTTTGTTTGGGCATGTACTTGATTGGAGTTTGGCATCATCATGTTGGATAGACAAGGACACACATGAGCAGTTTTTAGAGACATCATCAAGAATTTGGATTTTGCTTCCTACCAATTCATATATAGAATGGGAAGCATACTTGCATCTCTACATGGTTTTGTTTCTACCCAAGGGGAGACAAGTGGTTTGTAAACATTGGACATTGTTTTGTCTTCAAACACTTACCATTATTGTAGGATATTATTCATTATTGGGGGAGGGGTACATAGTCTAAAACATTCCCTCTTATGGGTAGGCTATTGATTGCATTTTCATAATGGATGCCATTCTTGGGGGGTATTGTAGAGACCTCAATTCATCACTACTTGATTTGGATTATCTCATTTTTAGAGAGGAGTTTTGTCCCATGAGGTTTACTCCCTTCCTCCATTCATAAGATATTTGTTTCATGATTAATTGTACATGGGTACCTAACATGGCCTAGTTGCTGGGACCCATCATCATCATCATATCATATTGCATAATAATTCTTCTCCCTAAATTTCACTTGAGGGGGTTGTTAGAGTAAATTAATTTTTACTCTTCTTATGTTTACGTAGGGATTGTCATTATTAGTTAGATAAATATTATTTTTCATTAGTATTTTGAGTGTGAGTTGGCAGTAGTTGTACTCCTACCTACCCTACCTACTCTCTCGTCTATCTAGGCCATATGGCATTCCATGTATTCTAGGTTATCCAACCTCTTGCCTATATAAGAAAAGGCTTTGTACATGATTTAACATCTCACCTCCAAACATTTATCTTTCCCGGTGATTTATATCTTCACACTATTTTAGGAAGTTGTAGCAGTCATTGATCTTGGCTGGGGAGCATTGCTCCAGCAGTTAATTGATCATATCATTGCTATATCACATATTTTAATCATTGTCTTGATTAATCACATTGTTTATATCATTTCATATAATTCATTAACTAATTTCATTATAGTTGTTCAAATTTTTAATATTTTTTTCAATTAATTAAAGGTATTGCAAGCACAAACAATTTCCCTTATTCTTGCCTCTATATTTCCTTTCTTGTTTTGTACAAGCAATTATGTATTCTTGGAGCTTGTACTTGTTTTTGAGTATCATAACCCATTGTTCTGAATTTGATATTCATATGAAAGAATTTATACACTCATGGATTGTCATGCTTTAAATAGAAATGATGTTGAACCCGAGTTCCATGATAACTTAATCCCCCCAAGAATATTAAGAGATCTATCTTTTCCCAATCCAATACACATCATTCCTAACATCATTGGAAATCAATGCCCTCATACTTCTCATGATGACAATGACCATTCAAAATAAGTGTGTAATAAAAAAGTAATGAATATTAGCAAGCAATTGGAAGGTCTTCAACAACATCTGAGACAAGAAGACTTAATTGGAGAGGCAACCTTCTTGATTTACAATGTAAGGAATTTGATACAAGGTAATGAACATGGGGTGGTAATTCCATGTAGCATAGCTCGCATAGTAGATGAAAATACTATAAAGATAGTTAGTTGTATGGAATTTCTTGGACATTCCACTCCTAAAACCCAAGTTGAGATACCATTACCTATCCCTACAAAACTACCCACTGTTCTTACATACACATATTCTATAATGACTAACACTGTAAAAAATAGTATTTCCATCCATGCTAAGAATGGGACAAATATTATTAATCAATATGATAATTTTCCATCTTCAACTAGTCTCTCTTTTATTTCTTAGAACATGCATCGACCATCTTCTCCACCCACATACCACAATTTTCCACTTACCTACCATATTATCCATTCAAATCCTCCATCACAATCCA
Source organism: Cryptomeria japonica (assembly GCF_030272615.1). Lineage (NCBI taxonomy): Eukaryota > Viridiplantae > Streptophyta > Pinopsida > Cupressales > Cupressaceae > Cryptomeria > Cryptomeria japonica. The sequence continues at coordinate 33,427,323 of NC_081410.1, read as the reverse complement.
ACTTTTCATAAGATAATTCATTTACCGATGCTATGATAAACTATTTATAAAAAAATGGTGTCATTGTTACAAAAAAAATGGCCCAACATGAGCCAATTCCTATCCAATATTGCTTCATATTCCACAAATATCCCACTTTCCATACCGATCCTTCAAACTAGAATCCAACAAAAAATTGAGATAGATTATTTTGACAAATACAATGGAAAAGGTGATACCCATAGTCATGTGTTGGCATTTATCACTTTGTGCATTGAATTTTTCTTTGAAAAAAAATCCTTACATCACTTTTTCCTAGATCCTTGAAAGAACTTCTTTTGAAAAGTTTTTCTCTTTTCCCTATTAGACAAGATCTTGTCATTTTTGGAAGAATATGTTCACTAACTTTCTCCCTCTTAGAGAGGAACTAATAATTTTAAAGGAGGATTTAGTACAATCTTAGAGGTTTTAAATGGAAATGGTGGAATTCTTCTTGCTCAAAAATCAATGGTATATTTTCAAATCCTTATTTTTTATCATGGCAATTTTTACTATCCCATTAAATATGGACAAAAAGAAGAATTGATTTCTATAATATTGTAGGACTTCTTGATAAATTATTACTTTAAAATAAAATTCTCTATTTAATCAAAACTTTTTTGCTTATATAATTCTAGAAATGAGCTTAGATCATTTCTCTATTTCCTTGTCATTTAACTCTAATCAGTCTTTAAAATAAAGATTCCTTTCAAATTTGAAGCCATTTGTTCTCCATATGTAGATGGATCCAAAATGTTCTAGATTGTGGCTAAATAAAAATGATTGAGTGAATAAATAAAGATATGGAACTGGAGGTTGATCCTACAATAGTGGGTTACATTTTTTGTCATGAAGAAAACTTGTTGGTGGTTAGAAACACAATTGTAAACACCTTTGAATTAAGGGGGACCTTGACTCGAAGGCCTCCCTAGTGTTCCTTCAAACATTAACCTTTGATCGAACACCCCTACATTGAGGGGTTTGTTCGAAGGTCATGTCTACCAATTTTTTATTAAAAAAAAAGGGTTCGATCAAACACCCCCTTCAATCGAACCCCTTTATTTAATATTTTCTTTTTTAAGTTTGTAACTATCAAAATTGACAATGAAATTTTTATTTTCAATAGTGAGCTTAGCAAAACCTCAAGGAAGTGGTTAACCTCTAGTTGAAGTAAGAAGTGAACCATAGTGGAAGAAGCACCATGTCATCTCCACATCACCAACATCGACATCTCACTCTAAATCTAGGTTTTTGTCCTTGTTTCTCAATTGTGCTTTCTTTTCTTGACCGAAACCTCTATTTTCTTGTAGGAATCATAAAGTATGATTTTAGAATAAGTTTTTAGTTATATGTATTTGTAGAATAATAATATTATGATATATTTTTAGGTTCATCACCATTATATATCAGTAGATTAATATCCAAAAATGATGTAATTTGTTTTTATCCTTTATATGTGTCGATTAATTTATTAGTTCATCTAATTACTTTAATAAATTTAGATCAAAGAACATTTTCCCTTTTGTAGGTGTTACATATCAGTCATGTCATGAGTGTCAACACTCCTCAACATCATGCCTCAATAAATTACGAACATGATCTCATCCTATTAATTATCTTCTCTATTTTTGGTCATATTACCTTTCCTTTTGAAGGTCCAATAGCCAAATTCTAATTTCTTTATATCTATTATAGTTTAGCATCAATCAAGTTATTTCTTTCTAAACTATAATAGATTTTAAATGCATTTAATTTATTACACAGTTTTGAAATGCATTTAATTTATTATCACCTTGATACTTTTTATCCCATGCATTTTTTATCCCTTAACACATCTTGAAATTCCCTCAGGTATCTCTACCATATCCCATGTCCGAGCCTTAAGATAGAGGACCAAGCTAACACATCCTATGACATGTCCTCTTCAACCCCTTAAGACATAGGACCCCTTAAGATATATTATGCCTTAATGTATTCTAAAACTCTCTCTCTCTCTCTCTCTCTCTCTCTCTCTCTCTCTCTCTTTCTCTCTCTCTCTCTCTCTCTCTCCTTAAATAAATTTTTTAAGTTATTTCTTTCTCTCTCTATCTTTCTTTATGTTCTCACTCCCCCTCTATTTCTCTCTATCTTTCTTTATATTCTCTCTTTCTCTCTTTATATTATTTTATCTTCAAGCATTCAATATTTCTACTCTCTCTCTCCAATAAAGTATTTTTACTATAGTCTTAAGGGGAGAGAGAGAGAGAGAGAGAGAGAGAGAGAGAGAGAGAGAGAGAGAGAGAGAGAGAGAGAGAGAGAGAGAGAGAGAGAGAGAGAGATCTTACAGAGAGAGACTTTAAAATTATAAGTTACATGATACAATAAATTTAAAAAATAAAGGTAAAGATGCATACTTGTTTTTTTTTTATAATATTATTTCATTGTTTCTTCACATAATCTTTGTTCCTTTGCAGGTGAATGCCTTCATGCACTCTTATTTTATCTCGTCCTTTTATTTCCCATATACTTTTCTTGAAAATGTGCTCCTTAAAATTCCACTCCAAATAATTTCTTCTCAACTTGTCTTCTAGAAGAAAAATGTGAATTAATGTTGCTATTTTGTTTTGAAAATTAAAAAAAATAAAATTCTATTTATTTGTGATTGTGAATAAAAGAATTTCCCAGGGATTCAAATGAACGCCGACAATTAAAATGTTTTGGGTTCGAATAAACAAGGTTGTTATAAAAATGTATGTGCATGTTAAATGGATCCATTCGAACCAGATGTTCGATATAACCCCCCTAATATGTTCATTTGAATCCCCTTCAGTCAAAGGGGTGTTCTATTGAAGATCATAATTTCTTCTCTCCCCCTCTCTTCTTCCAACTTTCTGCAGATTTTTTGCTTTTGAAGCTTAGATTGAAGGTTCAAGTGAAATCAAATTGACAAACAAAATGGTAGGATGATAGTCATTGAAACAATATTTCTAACAACTATAATTTTAATATATTTTGATCTTATTATAAAAAAATTTAGCTATACTAAATAGAGGTTTTTCACTGAACATCAACTTCTTTGTTCTACATAAGAGAAAAAATAGTATATTAATAAAAAAAATAAAATTGAAAATATGTATGCAATAGGTATTCATGTTCTTGTTCCAACCAAAAAAAAAAATGAATTGTGTTACATACAAAACAATTTATGTGCAACAAAATACACCTATCTATAAATTATAATTACTTTAACTTCAAAACTTAATAAATGAAAAAATGCAACAAAACATTATAAAACCAAATTCCAACACTACATATTGGTGTGATGAATCTAAATTCAAAAGAATCATAATTTTATCCCTTGTAGGAAAAAGGTTATACACAACAACAAGCAACTCATTCTTTAAAAATGGTGTTTTTTCTTAGAAACTAGTTTTCGAAGAAGATGGAAGAAGAAATGCAATTTGATTTCGATATATATATATATAGAATCTACAGTCAAAATGTCACAAAAAACTAAATTTCATCATCTTCATGTTCCTCATGGTTTAGCAGCTATAGGTGTCAGAAAGTAAATATTTGCTTTAAAATGTTCATTTCAATGTCAAGTTTCGACAAAATGTGTAACCCACTATTGTGGGATCACCTTGGGACCACTTCAAAAATATTTTTGTAGAAAAAACTCAAGTAGAAGATAAACTTATAATGATAATGAAAAATTTATCTCCTCTATTATGGACCTGTATACATTTTAGGAAGAGAAAAGATTAAAACATTATGGTAAGAACTTCTTTTGCATGAGGGAATATATTGGAAGCAAAAGTTTAGAGAAAATTTACTTAAAAAGGGGATTGAACACCAAAATAATTTGGGCTTCTACCAAAATTAGGCATCAGTCCAATTAGATTTGTTCAATTAACTCCTATTTGAGTCTCCCTATTTCTAAACTCAATTAAATTGAAATCAAATAAATGAGTATTTTGAAGGATCTTTTGACTAATAAGGAAAACCTAGAAAACAATCTTGTCCAACATTTCAAAATTGTTTATTGAAGAACAAAATAAATGTCTCCAAGATAAATTCTTACTAGGAAAACTCAGACATTTGATGTTTACCATGTCTTTAGATAAGACTCCTAGTCTGGATGGATATACCACTCTCCTCTTTTATAAATTCTAGGACTTCCTAGGTCGATATATAGTATATTGGCTCTAGGGTGGTCTATAAAACATGGAAAAATTATAAAATAAATCAACAAATCTCTATTGGAAACAATTTCAAAAAAAATTACTCATCACTCATTTTCCTCTTTTAGACCAATAGCTTTGTTCAATAATCTTTATAAAATATTCACTAATGCTATCACAACCAAATTAATCTTTATAATCCCTTTTATCATTTCAGACAAGAAATTAGGTTTTTTGTTAGTTAGGAAAACTTTCGATGGAGCCAAAATGACACATGAGATTCTTCATATCATTCAAAAACATAAAATTTCATCAATGATCATCAAATTTGATATGATGAAGGCTTATGATAAAGTTAGTTGGCATTTTTTATCCACTGTTCTTTACAAGTTTGGTTTTCATTAAATTTTGTGCAACTAGATCTTTTGTGTTATTTTATATGCAACCTTATTTGTTTTTATCAATAGTTAACCATGGATTATTAAAATATTCTCAAGGTATTAGGTAAGGAGACCTCTCCTCCTAGTTTCTATTTAAAATCATGATTGAAGCTCTAATCAAAACTATCATAGCCTCTCAAAGATTAGCAATCCTATTAAGGCATTTAACTTAGGAACTCATATTTCACACATTTCCTTTTTGTTGATGATACCATTCTTTTTAATCTCACATAAATGGATGAACCTAGAGTGATGAATAAAACCATTAAAACTTACTATAGCACTCCAGGCCATGAGATTAATTTTAATATTACAAAAAATTATTTCATAATGTCCCATCTTCACTAAATGTCATAATTTATCAGGTCTTCTTGGCTTCCCTATAGATGACCTTCCCTGCAATTATTTGGGATTCCTTTATTTTTAGTCAAAGCTAAAAAAAAATTGTTTTAGTGTTTCTTTTGTCCTCTCACATAGAATCAACTCTTGGAAAGTTAAATAGGTTACTATGCCAAGTAATTTCGTGCTCTTGAAATTAGTTCTTAATGATATTCTAATTTGCATGATGTCGTTACTAAGAATTCACAAAAGTTCCTCATTAATCTGTAGAAAGTTTTTAGATCTTTCTTATGGTTATATACACTCCATAGAAAGAATAAACTACCACTTAGATCTTAGGAAAATATCTACTAATCCAATGCTCAAGGTGGCACATGTGTATATGCAACTCAAAAGAAAAAAATATTTTGGGTGTCAAATTAGACTGGAGAATATACAAAAATCCTAATAGAAAATGGTGTAAGTTAATGAGAGATAAATACCTTGACAACAAGGACCTAAAAAATATCTTCACTTTATAAAATCCTCCAAGTGGTTCTAAAATATGGAATTTCTTAATCTCATCCAAATATCTCATCTTCTCATACCTATGATGAGAAATTGACTATGGGAAAATCCTTTGTTCTACAAGAATATTGGAATGGTTGTGAACTCTAGATCTTTTGAGTGTAGTATATGGTATTAAAGTAGTTTATTACTTTATTTTTGAAAATTCCTACAACATCCAAAAGAATTCATGGGAAAAATTTATGGTTTTCACGTCCCCAAGCCCAAAACGATAGGTACTTCTTAGAATTAATAAAAGGACAGATGAATTATTTTGCTCTGCATCAAATTTTGAAAAATATAATATAAAACATGGATACAACATCCTCACTACTAGCAATAATAAAGGAACATGGCCTCCTAGGTTGTGTTGGGGTCCAAATTGCCTCCATAAAGTTGGTGCCTTCCCCTAGTTGGCATTAAACTATAAGATTCTTAATTTTTTCAAACTTGACATTTTAGGCATCACTGATGTCTTTAATTACGTCCTCCATGATCAATCTTATGAATATACATATCATTTTCTGGTTAATTGTAAATTTACATCACTCTACTTCAAGTAGCTTCAATAATAATCGGGTTGGCATGGTTTCCTCCCTTCCAAAGTCTCCCACCAATTATCTTCTTGTCCTATTTAATTTTAGAACTCTACTGGTGTAGTGGTATGGGAATTTAGTCCATCAATCTCAATCTAGAATATTTAGTTGGAAAGGAAAACTAAAGTCTTTAGAAAAAATACTTTTTAATTTACAAGTAGTGGTCCACAATATAGAAAGATCTATATAAGAAAATTCTATGAATTATCTCATTAAATCCATGACCCTTCACAACTATTTTACCTTTTCTGATGCTAATGTTCTCAAATCTTGGCACCTAATCAAATATCTTCTTTCTAATGGTGCATATTGTCATACCCTAAAAGTTAACAAAAATCTTATTCACGTGATTCCCCTTTCATTAAATAAATTGAAATTAAATTTTGATCAGGTATCAAAAGGTAGTCCTGGTAGAGCTAGAGTAGGTGTAGTAATAAGAGACTACAAGGGAAAAAAAACAATAATAACAATATTAAAAAAGATTTATATTTCAACCAACAATATTTTTGAAGTAGATTGTCTAATCCTAGGTTTGGAATTAAATTTGATAAAAAAAAGATTTATGATCTTCAAATTAGAGGAGACTATGATTTTAATGAATCTTATATCTTGGAATTTTTTTATCAACTGAAGCTTAAATACCTCTCTTCCTCAATCTCAACATTACTCAACAAACTTAACCACTATGAAGTCATGCACTATTATAGATAACAAAATACATTTTTATATAGTTTATCTAATTTGGATATAAGATACAATCAACAGTATTTTGAGGTTGATGATGAGTTTCGAATAGTTCCCAATCAAGGTAAAAATATTGACTCTTTCAAAGGATGTGTAATAGATTCTTTACAAAGGTCTCATTCATATGTTCCTCTCTAGTTGAGTAGAGACATCCTTTTCTTTTTTGGGGATTGCACCCAATTTCCAATTGTCTCACTAACACTACACAAAGGATAGTTAACCTAAAGAAGATTTTAAAATTCCCACCATTGTGACATTTATCCTTCTTTGAGTCAGTCTACTCCCTCACAAAATGTGTTTCTTTTTCTTAAGGGCATGATGTGATGGGAAATAAATAAAGGAATAATTTTAACATCCATGAAGCTAGCTATAGTCGATAGGGTTTTTAGAAATGATATATTGATATTGTCTTGGTGCCTCATTATTTTGGGATATGATACTCTTAACCATGTGTCTCTTTAGTGAAACATGAAAGTAAATCCTTATCCTACTAATTTAGTTAATATGTCATTATGACATGCACCACATGTCTCCTAATCACAATGCAAATAAATACCAACCTCCCTTTGAATGGAGATTGTATGATAATGTGACACATCCCTACTCAACTTCAGTTGTACTTTAGTGCTTCTCACTACACTCACATGGTTTCCCTAGTGAAAAATCAACAACAAATCTCCCAATTTATTGCAAGATTTAACTTCATTAATTTCAAAGAGATCATCATCATGTTCCATATTTAATCGTCCTCATTCACTTCAACTCTATCTCATGCTCTTTTTTGCTCTTAAATAGATCTACCTTTGTTGTGCATTTTTAGAGACTCTTTCAATATACTTAAGTGTAGATTGTGTCTCAGTGGAAATGATTTGTGAGAGTGTCCTCAGTAAGGGGACACATAAGCCATGGTTAGGGTCCATTCCATCGATCTGTGCAAGATGTGATTGAAGTCGATGTGTTATAAGATTACCTCACCCATATTGAATATATGGTCTACATATGATAGAAGTCTACGTATGAGGTAGATAGTGTTGCAAGAAACACAACATGAGATGAGATCCTTTCAGCAAATTAGTGGTAGTCAACAGAGAAATGGTTGTCAAGTTAAATTAAAGCCCTATTTTGTCTAACATTGGTATAGATCCTTCAATAGTATGCAATGAAAGTTAGCAAGAACAATTATGTCCATATGAAGTGTCATGAGATTTCTCTTTATTAGAGAAAGGATGGGAAAACCTTGTAATCTCTCATGAAGGAAACATATGGTTACTTCTATAAGAAGTGTACCTTGTGGCTCTATAAGACCTCATATAATAGTGATTGTAATTCTGCATAGTGGGTTGCAAAGATTTAGTCCATGAGTGTACTTAACATCAAGGGGTAGTATGTTGGATAGCAATGCAAGCGTGCAAAGTTGGAAATGGAATTAGAAATTTATATTGTCTTCTTGTACTGTTTACAAAGACCAAAATGTAACCTCTCTAATGAGATGAATCATGATGTAACAGATATTTAAATAAATAAAAGTTTTTTGTGTGTTAAATTGAATTTTTTGTTTTATGTTTGATTTTTAAAGTACATATAATCTTCATCCTTTACCTATAAAAAACCAAACAATTTTCATTTTTGCTTGTATTAGATTTTCCTATAAATGATAGCCCATCTTTAGACCTTTAGTCATTGTGTTTACCTCCTTTGTATTTTTTTCATTGCTTTTTTTTCACTTTTGAAACTCAATTTGCAAGCTACATTTTACTACCTACATGCTTCCTCCTTTCCTCCTCTTCTAGGAATATTCCTATTATATTGTCAAAAGAAGGTGCATGTTCCCTTTTAACCAAGATAATTGTTAAATGATGGGTACTCACTTAACATGCAATTTAAAGTAACAATAACTATTTTTCTATTAGAAACTTGTTAGCCAATATCCACAAGATTATCTTTCAATTATTTAACTTGGATTTCATTTGCTTCCATTTTGATTCAAATTAATTTTGTTTCTCGAGACAAAAATCAATTTGTACTTGTATTTTAAAAAAAATCTCAAATTTATTCGGTATTAATGTCCCTTATATAAGGGTGATCCTTGACAGATGCGCATGGGAATCTTTGCTTTACATTCTATTTTCTGCCAGTCTTGAATTGCGGCTTGAGACTTATTTTCAGTTTTGTTTAAGATAGACCTGATATTGTACATTTCCAATAGAATCTGCCTCTTAACTTTTAGTTAACATAGTATGGGCCATGCAGCTTATCCGATTCAGTTTGATGTGAATCCGTTCGATTTGCCAAGTTTAACAGACAAATTCTTGCATTTAAGAGTGAAAGTTTTGCTTGGGCAATGCAATAGCACTTGCAAATTTCAGACAATATCGATCCCCTTTGTGATTTTATACAAGAAAATATATTACAGCAATTACTTGAGGAGAATCAGAGATCAGAGATTGGAGCTCAGAAGACAAATCAATCCCACATCTAGCTTTTCACGCAAGATCTATGACTGTAGTCAGTTTTCATACATCGTAGCGTATATTGTATATTAAACGGTTTAAATTATACATTAAGACTTTTAAATTTAAAAACGTTAAACACTCACTGACATTCTCTAAACTTAATATGTTACTTAATATATGTAATTTAACAACTCCTTCAGTTGCCACAGCAACCCAACAAAGATCACATCCCTGGCAGCACAAGCTGCAGGGACTCAACTATTTATATAAGCTCAACAACTTCTTACAAACCCAAGTCAAATTGCATTTGCCATCAAACAAACTGATGATAATACATCTAAATATTATGACACACTTATTCAACCTGTGGAGTTACAGTTGTTCATCACCGTGTTTTTAAAAAAAAAAGTATTAAAAAGCTGGCGGCTGCTCTTTTTTACTTCCAAAATACCGTTTGTGGGGAAATTGTGTTTGGGCACTAGCTTTATACGTCGACCCTAAATTGGGAATAGTGTGTATTCATTGTATTCGTCCACTTCGAGTGCTTTCAAACGAAGATAATTTTATAATTTAGAAGTTTCACAAAATTTTACACTAATGTTTGTACTGACCACTAAACTAAAGATTTTAATAAATAACTAAAATATAGTTTTTCTTAATTAATGGAGTCTTTAATATATTAAATTATGAAGAATCAAAATTGAATTGGGATCTTTGAAAATAAATTTACATTATAAAAGTGAGTGACTAAAAATCATAAATAACTTTTAGTATAATGGTGTTAGGGAATATATTAATAAATTAATAAAGTTTAAAGTAACAAATAACTCTCAAAATAATATTGGACAAAATTTATCACAAAATAAAAAATAATATCAATCACAAATAACTTTTACTACAATGTTGTAAGGGAATATCATCAATAAACTAATAAAGTTCAAAGTAGCAAATAATTGTAAAAAATATTGAAGAATATTTATCATAAAACAAAAAGATTATTAAAATGTAAATTTCTTGAAATGGGAACTCATATTTTTTTTTTGTCTTATTATCCATGTTATAAGCTAGAAAAAATGATGAATTGTTAATAGGAAACATTCATATTATGGGGGCAAATGACCCATATAAAAAAATTATAGGGTACTTATCAATGTTGAAAATTTGTGGAGAACATGAAAATCTCATCAAGTGATTACTTAATCTAAACCAAGTTACAATCACAAATAGCTGAAACACAATTGAAATAATCTAGAAGAACTAAGATTCTTACAAAATGATTGTTTTTCCATTGTCTTATAAATATTTTGAATGACTACATCTAAAATTATCTCGACATACAATTTATTAGATAAATACTAAAAAACATTACATATTCTATCATATCTCTAAATTGAAATAAGCATTAAATATAAAAAAGTAGAAAATCACAATTCGAACTAGGCATAAGTCCTATAAATGGCAAAGAAAAACATATTCAACGTGAACAAATTAGGTCTAAAAAATAAAATAAAAAAAATATATTGTGATTTATTTAGAAAAAAATAAAATAACTATATGTCAAATTGATTTTACTTAGTGACATGATAGGTAATGATATTTTACAACTCCTAAGTGACCTAGTGTGTTTCTCACAAAGATGCTTTGTGAAACTAGACATCAAGAAAATTATGAAATTATAGGTTTCTCGAAGAGCTCCATAAATTCTTTAATTCAAAATTTTTGTAAATTATATATATGGTATTCATTGGAATATTAATTTTTTTTATTTTGTGTTGTTTTTAATGAATGCAGAATTTTATCTATTATTTATTGTATAAAGTGTCAATTATGGGTGTATAATTTTAAAAAGTGAGAGTAAATTATCAAAACAAAGAAATTTTATTTTAATTCTCAAAAATATAATAATTTCTAGCATATTGTTTTAAGAGAAACTTCATCTATAAGCTTAAAAGTTTTAAAGTAAAAAATAAGAGTGAAAATAAATTTATAAGAGTAATTTTACATATAACAAAAAAGTTTAAGAGCCAATAATTTGATTTTATGTATTATAATTATGATAATTAAAATTTCTTAAGATAGATATAAGATCTTATAAAAATGAAATATGATATTTTTTTATCTTATTTGTCTTGTGTATATCCTAGAGAAAAGAATAATGATATATAAAAAGAATGATTTGATGGACATCTAATGGTCCCATGTCACAACATTATAGGATGTCAATCAATGTTGAAAATATGTGCAAAGCATGATAAGTCAATCAATGTTGAAAATATGTAGAGAGCATGATAAGTCATGAAAACTCTTGTATTTTGGAAACCCAAGTAGCTCGATTTTTCATTCTCACATCCCGTTGAGTCAGATTACTTTTAATAGCTGGGTTAGGTACAAAAACAACAGAGTGAGAATGCAAGATATAATATCTAAAATGTTTAACTGCCTTGACTACAACAAAATCTTGTTTTTCTACCAAGGAATATTTCAATTCATGCTTTTTAAGAGGTACACTCATAAAAGAAATAGGAGCCTCTGCATTTTGATCATCATTTTGTAGCAGAATACCAGATATTGTATGTTAAGAGACAAAATAATAAATGATGAACTCCTTTTGAAAGTCTAGAGTTATCAAGTTAGGTGCTTGTGCTATTGATTCCTTTATAGCTTCAAAAGATTTCTTTGCTTCTTCACTCCATCTAAATACCTTTTTTTCACTCATCATTCACACTATGTGTTTTGCGATCTCAACAAAGTCTGGTACAAATCTTTTGTGAAAATTCATCTTTCCTAAGAATGATTAACACAACTTCTATTAGATGAGAGGCTTAATTGTTGAATAGCTCTTACCTTGTCTGGATCAATTTTGATGCCATCCTTGGAAATGAGGTGCCCTAGTAACTTTCCCTTAGTGAAATAGAAAACAAAATTCTTATGATTCAGAGATATTCCATGGTCTCTACATCTCTATAAAACAAATTTTGAATCCCTAAGATGATTATTTCTTCTTTTGGAGAAAATGGTCAAATCATCTAGATAAATAACAATTATATTATCTTTCAAATGACCAAAGGACAAATTCATTGCTCTTTGAAATGTGGCGCCAACATTAATCAGGCCAAATGGCATCCAATTATACGCAAAGGTTCCTCATGGGGTTGTGAAGGAAGTCTTGTGCTAGTCTTCCTCAACCACTCTTATCTGATTATAACCAGAAAACCCATCCAACATAGACATCATCTCAGACCTAGCAACTATCTATAGAATATGTTTCATAATAGGTAGAGGATAATTATCTTTCAGAATTTCTTGATTCAAGTTTCTAAAATCAACAAAGATCCAAATCTCCCCATTCTTTTTCCACACAAGGACAATATTTGCCACCCAAGTTAAATTATGGATTGGATATATGATTCTAGCCTCTAACATCTTATCCTCTTCTTTAAAAATTACATCTGCAACTTTGGGATTATAATTTCTCAACTTCTGCCTAAAAGGTGTTGCTCCTGGTTTCAAAGGAATATGATGTTAGAGCCGACCTTCCCTAAAATTATTCAAGTCATCATAGAACCAAGAAAAGACATCTTTATATTCTAGAAAAAGGTTAATAAACCTACGCTTTTCCTCAGGTGTGCAACACTTTCCCAAATTAAAAAACTTTGGGTTAGCCTCATCCCATATATTCACCTTTTTATAATCCCCTAATTCACTAGAATTAGGCATATTTTTTCTTCCAGTATATCGATCATGACGATCAAACAATTGATCAAGGGACACTAGACCCTTGAGAGTTTTGTTCCCTTTTAATTGAATAATGTTTTCATCTAGATTATCCCCTGAATCAAGACAAAACTCCTTACATATTGAGCCCGAACCCTCAAAGAAAGTTGTCATGAAAATCCCTGCACTTTGTAGAAAATTATCAATTTATTTTTAACTTTCAAATACCTACAAAAACTCATAATTATTAGCCACATTAGGATGATAAACCACCTCAATCCTATATTTTTCCTCCTTAAAATCAGGATGAGGAAGCAGAAGCGAAGCTGATACAACTAGCAAATTAGCTCAGGTATTCTGATCTTTAGGAATTGCTTCAATTGGAAATGCATCAAAATGTTCTATCTGATCCCAAAATCTATTTTTGTAATGATTTAGCCTTTTATTCTTCACTGTAAAAATACCTCTCACTTGCTTAACAATCAACTCAGCATCTCCTTTAACTTGAACAATCTTTATCCCTTTCTTTTTAGCTTCATCTAACCCCAATAACAGAGCTTCATATTCTAATGTATTATTAGTGTTCTTGCATTCCAATTTAAAAGAAAAAGGAAACTCTTCATTGTTAGCAGAATTCAAAATGACTCCTCCACCTGAACCAGCTGGTGAACAACTACCATCAAATTCCATGACCCAGACATTTTCAAAGGAATCTAGTTCAAGTACTAGGCTTTTGTCCTGGTAATCAAAAAAATTCATGTAATTACCAAAGTCACACTCCTGATACAATATTTGAGACTTAGGATCATCAGAAGGAAACACAATAAATTTTTCTTTAGTTTTAGGTTGCAACACCACTTTTTGTTTTCATACTAGAATAGTTTCATGTGACCAATCTATTTTAATCTCCCCATTGAGGTCTTTACAAAAAGTTCTTCTTAACAACATGTCGCAACTGGTAGGTATATCAGCCATAAGGATAGTCAATTTCAACTTTTTACTAAAATGAGCTGCTAGAACAACTTGTGCATCCTTAATTTGACCAAGCAAATGGATTTGTTTTGAATCCATGGAATACCATCTACCATATGTCTTAGTGAGGGATAGGCATAAAGCTTTAGCTATTGTAGAAGGCATAATATTATTTGATGCACCAAAGTTTATAATGCAATTACTTAGCTTGTGACCATTGATAAACAAAGATGCATAGAATGGATCAGGCTTTCGGTCAAATAAAAGAGGAGAATCATTGGGCTCATTAGCAATCAAATTAGGGGTAGACACAATAGACTCAAATAATGAAATACGAATTTCAACATCAAAAGACTCAGCATTAATGGAATGTTGACTGCTAGACTCAATCTGAGAATCTTCACTTTTAACACACTTTACTTATTTATCTAGTTCTTTAGGATTCAACCTAAGATATTTAGTAGGGGAAAATTGAATTTTTGCTAACTTACAAAATTCCACAATGTGAAATGAAACATCATGGTTGGGTCTTTTTAACAATTGAACCTCTTAAACCTTTGAACGATTAGCAGGGGTTCAGGCTTTAAGTTCCTTACCTTTGATTGATACCTCCGGAGAAGCTACATCATTTGTGAATTTAAGATTGTGTTGACTCCTAGTCAATACAGCACATGAAGGATCCTCTAAAGTAACCAATATATTACCTCCTCTTTCTGAATCTGATTCATACTCCAAGAAGTGAATTCAAGAGTAGCTAGGCTACTCATAATTTTCCATTTCTCTTGTGTTGGCCATTTGTGCATAACACACCATTTATGGACAAGAACTTCCATCCTAGTCATCTGTCAAATGAAAGATACACATGTTTCCTTTTCTAGGAGGAGGTTCAATAGCAAGCCTCTACTGTGTAGGTGGGAGTTGTAATGCCTTATTACCAACATTCATTGGCTAGTTGTAATTTCTTCTAGGAATATCTTGGTAAGGTTGTTGAAAAGGGGCATTAGCTTTTGGCAATTGTCTTTTCAATGATATAACATCATTGACCAATCTTTGTATCAACGGATTAGAGAAAGTTGAAGGCTGAGAATTTGGTGTTTGAACCTCTTTCTTCCATTTGTCAGTTGCGATTAAATCATCCTCTAACTCAATAGCTAACATTTGGGTTGTTGCCAGGTCAGCTACCCTTTGTCTCCTAAGATGAAAGCCTATATGAGGAGGCATTGAATTAACAAAAAAACATTTTTGATTATCATTAGAGGGCCTTTTGTTTGCTGGGATCTTAGTAATTATTTTTTTATATTTGGCCATAAATTCCCTCATGGATTCATGTATTTATTTTTTTAACTGAGTCAACTGAGCAAGAAGAGAATGCTCATCTTCGGCACTTTTGAACCTGGCTTCAAATCTTGTTCTCATATCATCCCAAGTGGCAATTGAACCATTGCATAAATGATAGAACAATTCTGTTGTAGCATTGGTTAAGGTATGTACAAAAAGTCTCACGACCATATCTTCATGTTGAACACCTAATACACCACATTCTACATTAAAAGCATTCAAATGCTCATCTATTGATGTTTACCCATACCCATTGAATTTTAGTAATTTATCTTTTGCTCCCTTAGGTAGAATATTTAAATTAGCTCCCAAATTCAGGGGTCTTATAGCAGCTTCCCATGGCTGAGCCATTGAAAGGGTAAAAGGTGCAAGATTGATAACAAGGTAGTTCCGCACAACATTAGGGCTTGACAAGTAGGTGATGTGAAAGGTTTGGGAGAGGGATAAGGAGGTATTCTTCTTTCTCTCCTTACGCAAGAAGGGTTAGATGAAAAACTCAAATTTTGTAACTACTAAAAAATAAGATCAACAACTCCTCTCGTTAAGGATCTGGTGTATCTTCTAGACTCT
Organism: Cryptomeria japonica; assembly: GCF_030272615.1. Classification (NCBI taxonomy): domain Eukaryota; kingdom Viridiplantae; phylum Streptophyta; class Pinopsida; order Cupressales; family Cupressaceae; genus Cryptomeria; species Cryptomeria japonica. The sequence continues at coordinate 33,411,430 of NC_081410.1, read as the reverse complement.
AGTCTGCTGCAATAAAAGACAACTATATCTCCCTATTGGCCTTAATAGAATATATTACACACCAAGAGAGATAACTTAATGGGGTAACTCATTTTTCCCATCTACGTGCGACTCATCTTGACTCAATTCGTATCCCCAGCAGAGTCGCCAAAAATCTGTTGGTTAAAAGATTTGTCCTCAATGATGATTTTATATATGACTCTGTAATCCCTACTCAAGATCAAATCAGTATCCAATTAGTTGGGTAAACTATAAATAAGTTTCCCTCTTAATTAAGGTTTATCTCCCTTTATGATATTCAATGAATAAATTTAATAGAAAATAAACTCATAGCAATACTTTTTACCAGAAAGTACTAAAGGCAACTACCATCCACACATAAACATGTCATGAATATGATTTTTTTTTTTAAAGTAATTGATTTCTCATATACAAATCACACTAACTTTTTTCTCTCCTAGAAAGATTAATTAGAACGAACTCATAAAACCAATAAACTTAATTCATATATATGATGAACTTCAGAAGAAAAATAATTATCACACTAAAGCATAAATTCACACATAAATTTACATACAACAACTTAAAACCACATATTTAAGCCTATGATAACCATTCATTCATTCCATTCACAAATAAAAAATTGTCTTCTTCAAAATATATCAAAAAACATAAGCCCCTAAAAAATTATCAGAACTTTTTGAAGCCTTTTAAAAACATATATATAGCTAGAAAGGCTAACTGTCTTTTGGAAACCAGAGTTACTTAACTCTATCATGAAGTAAAATTTAGTTTGAACATAACTAAAACTATTCTAGAGCATGCCTAAAGATACTTAACAATGAACTATGATCTAGTAACACAATCAGGGAAGGTGTTGTGATGTGGAACTTCTAGAGTGGCTCTGATTTGTTGCAAGTTTCCATTCCAGATGAGCTGCATAGATGTTTTGGATGACCACAAAGATAGGGAGTCTGATGTGAGTGATCCACTGCTTCCAAACTTCTTTATCCCGCTTAACCTCCACCACCTTGTCTACATGATTATCAAGGCCATTGATAAAGAGGTTTAGAAAAGATTATATTTTTGTGGTTCTAGAGAGGTCTTTAGTTATTAATATTTCTGCATCCTTTATATAATCAATATTTTCTCTATAAGATTGAATTATGTAGTCTATAATTTCCATGGTTTTGGCATCATTCTTTAAGCATTTGACACCAATGCAAATCAGATCATTCCTTATTGACAAAGTGAGCTCTTTCAAATCTTTCAATAATTTAGTGAACTCTTCATATGCTTGTTTTACAATTGAGTTTCACCACTCAATATTTTTCCGATATCCACACAACACATTGTCAACCAATCCAGGCATTGTCTTTTCTACTAGAAATTTCATTACACCATACTTTTGAACCTGTCCCATCTAAGAGATTATTGCTACCATTTTTATTCTTCTTTCTTCCACAAGACCATCTCTATTTCCAAATCTTTAGTCACCACTATAGCATCATAATATACTTTATTGAGGTCTTTGATATATTTTGTACCTGCTTGAATTATTCCCTCCAACCATTCCAAAAATACTTTGGTTATCATTTTTCTCTTTTGTATTTGGCTCAACATTTTCTGGTTGACTGGAGATTTAGGATTTAAAGATGTAGGCAATTGAGAAATTGGTTGAGGACTAGAATTGTGAATGGCATCAATATATTCAGCCTTCAAACTTACTATCTGCTTCAATTCCTGTTTGTCTTTCTCATCCTTCCAGGTTCTTGTGATGATCTTTTTAGTGGAAGCTTCTAAATGATGCACAACCGTGGCTCTTGTAGTAGTCCCAAGATTAATCTTCTCAATGGTAAAATCCTTAGCTGTGGGATTTTCCACTTCTTCATTATTCATAGGGTGAGCCACTTTGGCTGTCCAATTCCCTATATCAGGATCAAAATCCATCCTTGAGACATTTTTCAGTTTCTTAGACTTAGCAGTCTTACCCAGGCACTTTCTCACCATGTCCTCTACTGGTAATGAAGTCGGAACTACATTCCTATTTTTTTGTGAACAGAGGTTTCTAACCATTGGGGACAACTAACCACTACACTTTTCTTTGTAGGAACATGTTCTAGCATCACATTCATCACCATCATTGTATTAGTAGGGTTTGTATCCTCTTCTAATGGTTTGTCTAGATCAATCATTTCCATAGCTGGTATTTCTTAATTTAGCTATGCCATTATACTTTCACTCTCCTGAGATTCCTTTAGATCAACTACCATAGTATTTTCTTTATCTCCCCTACATTTACTTCTAGTTCTAGAATGAGTGGTTCGAGCAGGTAACTGGCTTACAAGTGATTTCTTCAATTTCTTGCTAGTTGCACCAGCACCAAGAGATTGAACAAATATCAAACAAAACAATTGGAACCTATGAAGAAAGGCCTTTGATAGTTACTTTTCCAACTCTTTTCTCTCTCAACCATTTTTGAGTCCTTCAAATTATAGGGAATGTTCTATGTTGGAGTTGATCTTCTTCATCCTTTTCCTAATCTACCTCCAAAATAGGATGACCTTGAAATTTATCTGCATACTGTGGGTCCATTACATCATTTTCTTCTTCTGTAATTCTAGAAATGTTCATCTCTAATTTCATAGTACAATCTGGTTCACTGTAAATCTAGACCACATTCTCCTTCTAACTTCAAATTCATCATATCAGTCTTCCCAGAAATCCTCTAACTAAGGGATATGAGAGAAACTAGGACTAAGGCTCAGATGTGTTTGTGAAAACCCTATACTGTCAAAGTTTGTGGAGGCTACATAGTACTGTAAGTTGATCTTCTTGAAACCCACTTCCAAGTTCAATGCATCAGAAATAGTTTTACAAATATAATATCCTAATTCAACAGGGAAAGGAACTCTTGAATTTTGTTTTGCTAATATCTTCTTATCAATGTGAGATAATTTTTTGCAAACTTCTATCAACACAAAGCCATCCAATGCATATCACGATGGTCTGAATGGTTCACCTTGAAACCTTCCTACTCTTATATAAATGAATAGAGGAAACTGAGTAAAATAATTGGTGTAGATGCTTCTCAATTGCATGGCTTCATCTGACAACCTTCGGTTTATATTTCCTTGCAACTCATGAACCAGTCTACCTGTGAACAAATCATTCACCCTCCTAAATTTTTCCTAACATCTTTGTAACTATAGGTGGGGATGATAATCATAAATCTTCTTTCCTTCAATCCAAGGTTCGTGATACAGTACCAGCACGGGTCTTATACTTGAGCCAAACAATAAAATAGATAAGTTCAGACATATAGAAACTCTTGTTCCCAAGGCAATTGCTTAGACCTTCATGAAGCCTTTCTACAATTAGTTCCACCCAACCTAAATAGCACTCACAATTTAAAATCACTTGAATAAAGAAATACATCCAATCCTCTCAGAAGAATGCTTGTTGGCTTCCCTTTGCCCTATTCAATAGGATTACAATATCCCTGACTTCTCTAATTAGATGTTCTCTTGTTAAAGGTTTAAGAAGCCTGGAACCTCCCTTCTGAAGCTTCAAAACCAATTCCTAGCAATGACACTTCCATATACGGTTTTTTTCTCAGAGAAAATATCGTAGGATGAGGTTATTGTCCAGTCTTCGTAGGGTTCCTTTGGAGGAATTTTTATTACATCCATTATAGTTTCCTTATTGATACTCAATAACAACCCTCCATTTGCAGACCTAATGCACCTATGTTCTGGGTCATATCTATTCATGCACTCTAACACCAATTCTAGGCATTGCACAGATGTAGGAAAAGCAACGGCTTCTATTAGCCCATTGTTTAAAATTTTCTCCATCATTGGGGAATCCTTTGGATTTTTAGCTCTCTCTAAGAAGTCTTCCAAATCAGCTCGAGATAATGAAGTATCCCCAAATTCAGGTAAAGAGCATATTAGACTGGAACTCGGCCCTATTTTGGGAATGCAGGCCCCATTGCGAAAAATTATGCAAACAAAAATGCAAGAGATGAACCCTATTAAAGAGGCACAAATTCAACCAATTCTCTCTTCTGAGGTAAAGAAATTATAGAGGAAACAATAAACTTGGGAACTCACCTTTCATACAACTGAAACCCTGTTGAGCCTGAAGAATGAAGCTAATTACCTCCAGCGTTGAGTTGTTACCTTTCTAAATTTAGCTTCTGAATGACATAACAAATCATTTGAATTCTAGAAAAAGGCTTAAAATATGTCTTTATGGGTATCATACCTCAAACATCAAATCCACTCATGTAGAGATTATCTCAAAATTAAATAAATCTAACACTTGCATTAATTACACATCAGTCCTCTCTAGGCACTTCCCATATAATGATTATTTTTATTTTACGAAAACTTCCTTTCAAAATTTCAAATTCTCGAGATTTTAGAATATTCCCTTTTTCCTCAACTTTTCTTTCCATTCTCTACTAGTCATTTGTCTTCTTTCTCCATTAACTTTGAACTTATGAACCTTTGAACCAAGATAAAAGGTTCCACGGTTTGAGTTCACTTGCCACTAAGATTTTCTTGCATGCTTCAAACTTGATTAAACAAAGGCTCGACACATACATACACAAGATGAACCAATGAACCAATGAACTAACATATAGGTTCAAGCTGGAAGTTTAAAAGGACACTTCGGTCTACAAAGGCTTAGATAAGAGGGAATTAAAATGAAACGATAATGGAATATGAATAGAATGGCAATAAATATATTCTCTTTCTACATTGAAGGGGAATTTATGAAAAGTTTAACATGTGTAGACATAAGGGTAAAATTATGTCAGTACCTTGTGTTGTTGTTGCTCCTGTGATTCCTCTTAGGAAATAAATTCTATATTGTGAGGAATATTTTGCTAAGCATGGTTTAATATGTTTCTTTTTTTCATTTTTTGTCATCTCTTCATGATTTACACCACTGGGTTTAGGAGGTTTGGCATCCTCTAGTTGAGTGTGAAATAGGGATTGACCCTTCTTCTAGACGATTTATTGTGGTGTTATTTGATTCTAAGGATGATTGGAAGACTACACTTAATGATGAGCCTTGGAAGTGGGATTTCAATTCCCTCTTTGTGAAACCTTAGGTTTCTTCTTTTAACCCTTTGAAAGATTTGACTGATATTTTATCGATGTAGGTAAGGTTGTCTTATGTTCCCTTTCATTTTTGGTTTGATGAAGCCTATGAGGTTATTGGTAACTCTTTAGGAAGATTTTTTATGGTGGACACTATGGAAAAATCCTTTCGCCACACTTCATTCTCTCGTATACTAGTTGAAGTAGTTCCTAGAGAAGTCATTCTACAAGTTAATGATAGATCTTGGTGCTAGTTAGTCGGCTATGAGGGGATTCCCTTTCACTATAGGCATTATTTTTCAATTGGACATTTGGCTTTAGAGTTCTCCTGAGATTCTTGTAGGTAGTCTTCCTCAACTTAGTGGAAGAATGTTGTCTGTGACCATCTCACTATTTTCCTTATTTCTTCTTCTAAGTATGTTGTTATTTCAGAGGATTCCAATCCACCTACTCATGTTTTTTCTTCTCTTAGTTTTGTTGTTTGACTAGTAGGAGTTATTTTTTGTGATGAAATTTGTGGTGTTGTACCTATTGTCTTTCTAGTTGATTATGTCAATGTCTCAATTATTGCTTCTATTGGTAACGGTTATATTTCTGCTCCTACTTATTATACTACTACTATTGGTAATATTGGTATTGTTTCTTCTACTGGTAATATTGATTTTTTTGTTGGTAATCTTGTTGTCTTTGATGTTGTAGACCCACCATTATCTTTGGTTTAGCATGGTTCTAATTGTATAACTGGATCTACTTGGACAATTATCAATCATAAGAAGAGGTCATTTAAGGTTAGGATGGTTGATAAGCAATCTCAAAGTTTAGGTTCAAAATAGGTTGTAACATGTTTGGCTCAAGGTATGTTGTTTGATTGGTTGCCCTTTTTTTTTCTCTTTGTGATTGGATGTTCTAGTTTTGGTTTTTTTGGTTGGTGAGATGAATTTGTAATAGTTTGGGACCATTCCCCACTTACTTTAATAAATAAAAAAATATTACACATTATTGCCATTTTTTAAGGGCATGAAAATTATATGGAGCTGATGATCCTTCTTTAGACACTCTTTTTCTAATAAATTGGACTTAATACCTTTCACATGTGCACATAGATCTACAAGAGATGAAAATCTATTAAGAGATATACTATAAAAATTTGGCTTGAATATCTCTTTCACTTATATATGAGGTTTTGTGGTAGTAGTTGTAGACACCCAGATATGTCCGCTTAATTAAATGAATACTTATTATTTATTTGATTATTTAACCATCAATCAACAATTAATTAATTAATCTTACCCCTCTTCTCCTATTATTTAAATAAATAATTCAATTTATTTGATTTAATTCACTTAAACCATATTCTGACTTTTTGATGCATAGGCCTACCCAAACTCCTAATGACAAGCCCAAAAAAGGTTAGGCTAGTGACCCCCTAACTACACAAAAGGGTCCTGCAAGGAAGGACTCTGCACCTTGGATGAAACTACACACTCATTCACTATGCTTAGGCCTACTCAAGATGAGTAAAAGGCTTCAATTCCTCAAACATGCTTTACCGATGACCTCTACTCCTTGGGATTTTGGAGTTGGCCAAAACATGTCATCTAAAGACTCTTCCAAATATTCATTTTGATTTAGGGCACCAATTCCTTATACCTCCTCTGTAAACCTACCCCCTCAGCTTGTAGCCCTATTTGATGATAAAATGGACCTTAACTCAAAAATGTTCCACACACCCATACAAAAAATTTAGTATTTCAGACACCCTTTTGGAAGTTGTATTGATCCCCCAAATGGTTTGGCCAGATTAGTAGATACAAGGTTTGTTCCCTTCAGAGGCTAAGAGACCTAATAGGGGTAATTAGCCCTATTTTCCAAAGCAACTACCTTTACCGGTACACCAAATGGAAACTCAAACCTATGAAAATGTGTGGGGTATCTAGAAACCTCTAATTCCATGGTTACATGCTTGGAATCCACAACTATGACAACTTATGATGTATGTCATAAAACTTGTCCTAGCTAGTCACATAGAGATGCCTACCTAATCTTGCTCTTTTCTCCACACAAAAAAGTTTCCTCTACTACACATATTGAACACACTAAATTAAAAAGGATTATATTGCATCCCTCCAAAGGAAGAGTCTTCTAATGGACTGGAGTGCAAGATAAGGCCATTTTTGTTGAAAACCCTCTCCAAACCCTCAATTTCTGGGTTACAGTTAGAAGAATGGAGGGTTCTCTCTACTCCGGAATAGTCAAGAACTCAAACCTTCACAAAAAGAAACATATTTTATCTACCTATATAATCCATGGATGTTGTGATCTAGATCAATTGGTACAGGCATGTACAACTTCTGCAAACTAAAATTTCTGGGAAAATTGTAGTATTTGTGTATTATTGATTCTCAAACTCTAATTCCAACATCAGCCACCTTGGGAATCATGCCCACAAGGCTTATACAACTCTCCAATGGTTTCCCACCAAATTTGGTGTATTTTGGAGCTTTTGAAAGGCTTCCCCCAACCGATTTACAAAAAGTTGCACTTTTGCACAAAAAGTTGCATTCTACAAAAGTTGCATTTTTGCAATTATGCACAAAAAGTTGTCATACTCTCTAAGGTTCGGATCCACACACACGGACCAGCCAAACACACATAAAAAATGTCTAAAACCTATGAAACACAAATCTAGACCATCTATTACCCCTTTTTACCACATTGTCCCAATTGGCTTCTCAAAATGCCTAATTGGTGACATGGGCTTACATGGTGGGGTTTATTGCATACATGAAACACAAATCACACTAAGAAACCCTAATGATCCTATTCTTCCTCCTCAAGGTCATGAATAGCTTGTTGATGAGGTTCTCCTGCACCATATTCCCCAGGAGAAGAGATCTCAAGCCCACTTGAGATCAGAGTTTGTAAATCTGCTTCATGATTAGATATTTGCTCACTTGTCATCCAAACTACCTCAAAGTTTGGTTTGTCTTGCTAAGCCACCAAGTACTCAATGTACTCCTTGTTCCTTGTCTTCTTTGTGACTCTAGTGTCTAACACTTTTCTCAACCTAGGTGATTCCTGCCTTGGAACGTCATTGTCTGCTGCAACCTGCATTGGTTGTTCTTCTTCATTGCCATCACCTTTGAAAAGTGTAAGATCATGCACATGAAAAATGGGTGATAATCCAAGATCAGGAGGAAGTTGGATCTCATAGGCATTCTGTCCACACTTCTTAAATATCTGACATTGTCCAATCTTCCTCTGCATGAGTTTGGTGTATTTGCCTTTCAGGAGTCTCTCCTTCTTCAAATGTACCCATACCAAATCCCCACCATTAAGCTATACATCTATGTTCTTCTTATCAACATGAGCCTTATACTTCACTGCAGATTGTTGGAGATGAGACTTGACTTGGTCATGCACCTCTTTTATGGCTGATGCAAAAGTTTCACCATCTACACTAATGGCTTCTTCTTTGGTTAAATCTCTTAACTCCAAAACTCCCCTTAGGTGGATACCATAAACAATCTAGAAAGGAGATTTACCGGTACTCCTATTTACGGTATCATTGTAGGACAATTCTGCCTGTGATAAAATTTTATCCCACTTCTCTCCATGTTGCCTTGTCAAACACCTTAGTAGGTTTCCCAATGACCTATTGACAACTTCAATCTGCCCATCCATTTGAGGATGGTAGGCTGATGAGAAAGCTAGGTTAGTCCCCAACTTCTTCCAAAGAGTCCTCCAAAAGTGACCTATGAATTTCACATGTCTATCTGAAACAATGTTTAGGGGCATTCCATGTATCTGGACTATCTCATTGAAGAATAGGTCTGCAACATATGATGCATCACAAGATGTCTTACATGGCAAGAAATGAGACATTTTACTAAACCTGTCCACCACTACAAAGACACTGTCAAATCCTCTCCTTGTCCTAGGCAGACCCAACACAAAGTCCATACTTATACTCTCCCATGGCCTAGAAGGAATGGGTAAGGGCTGATACAAACTTGAATTTGTAGACTTCCCCTTGGCTTTCTGACATATAACAGATGTCTCCACAAACTTTCTTACATCTTCCTGCAACTTAGGTAAAAAATAATGTCTCTTCACAAGGTCTAGCGTCTTGTCAAGACCAAAATGACCTGCCATGGCTCAACAATGCTTCTCCGCTCAACAATGCTTCTCCCTAATAATATTCAATCTCATGGAACACTTAGGAATACACAACTACACTCCTTTGAACAACAATCCATCTTGAATCAAAAATTTAGAAAACTCAATATGATACTGGTCACCAAAAAGTTTCACATACCTTCTAGATTTATCCAAAGGCTTCATCAACAACATACATACTCTTCAAGGAACCAATACCAACACTTTCCACCTTAATTTGGTTGACAGTTAAGACCATCCTTCTCAAAGCATCTGCAACTTTGTTCTTAACTTCCTTCTTGTGTTTGAGGGTGAATGTGAAGGCTTGCAGGGTCTCTACCCATTTCATGTGCTGGTGGTTTAGATTCTCTTGGCTATTTATGAAACTGAGTGCCTGATTATCAGTAAAAACTATAAACTCTTTTGGCAATAAATAGTGCCTCCACTTCTTCAAAGATTGTACTAGAGCATACATCTCCAAGTTATAAGATGAGTATCTTTTCTTAGCATCATTTAGCTTTTCACTGAAAAAAGCAATAGGCCTTCCTTCCTGACTGAGGACTACTCCAATAGCCATGTGGCTTGCATCACATTCCACCTAAAATATCTTATTGAAGTCTAGTAAGGCAAGGACTGGTTGTTTTGAAACCTTCTTCTTCAATGTCTCAAATGAATCATCTGCCTCTTTGGTCCAACTGAACCTGCACTTTTGTCCTCCCTTTATGGTGTCAAGTATGGGTGCACAAACATGACTAAATCCTCTTATGAACTTCCTATAAAAAGTTGCTAACCCATGGAAAGTTTGGACATCATTCATAGTTCTAAGTGTAGGCCAAGACAATATAGCACTTACCTTCTCTCTGTCCATTTTCAACTCTCCTTGTGAGATTACAAAACCCAAGTAGATGATCTCCTCCTGCATGAACAAACACTTATCCAAATTGATCATTACTTGCTCTTCATGTAACCTCTTGAGAACCATATCTATGTGTTTGAGGTGCTCTTCCCTTGTGTGACTGAAGATCAAGATATCATCTAGATATACTATGACAAACTTTCCTATGAATTCCACCAAAACTTCATTCATTAACCTCATAAACGTACTAGGGGAATTGGACAACCCAAATGACATGACTTTCCATTCATACAATCCTTCATTAGTTTTAAAAGTTGTATTTTGTTCATCCCCTAGCCTTATTCTAATTTGATGGTATCCACTTTTTAGATCCATTTTTGTAAAATACTTGGCACTCCCTAAGTAATCAAGTAAATCCTCTATTCTAGGGATTGGGAACCTATACCTTATGGTTATCTTGTCGATGGCTCTTGAGTCTATACAAAGCCTCCAAGTGCCTTCTTTCTTGGGTGCAAGGACTGTCGATACTGCACATGGGCTTAGACTCTTGCCAATCAGTCCCAATTCAAGCAACTCTTCAATCTGCCTTGCCATTTCTGCATTCTGGTCTGGGGTGAGCTTGTAGGCTACTTTGTTTGGCAATGTAGATCCAGGGATCAGATCTATGTAATGACTGATGTACCTTACCGGTGGTAGGGACTTTGGCATTCCATCCGATATGATGCCTTGATGCTTATAAAGAAATTGTTTGACTCCCAGGTCTAGGTGCTTTGGCCCTCCTTCTTTCACTTCTGCAAACTAGTCTTTCCTTGTCACCTTGGGACTAGGCATGAGGGCATAGCAAACTGCACCTTTCTCTACAATCTCCTTCATGAACTATTTACCTTCTACTATCAACACTCTTGTATCCTTCCCTTTTGTTTCCATCTCTTCCTCTATCAGCGGTAAGAGTTCTATCACCTTCCCATCTTCACTCTCTTTCACTTTAGTCCTTACACACAACTTCATGAACTCCTCGGTATAGGAACTCACGTCCATCTCCTTTTGTTTCAAATTTTGTCTCCTCCTATGCAATTGGATATTGTAATCCATTGGGACATAGGATTCTTCCACCAAAGCCAACATCTTCTTCCATGTAGGTACTCTTATCTTTCCCTCGTTCACCCTCTCATCCAGGATGAAATTCCACCAAGTTAGCGCAGCCCCTTTCATCTTGGATTGGGCCATCTTCACCCTTTGGTAGTTTGGTATGTCTTCACTTTCAAAAAAATCATCCAAGGAGTCTATCCACTCCATCACTATATCAGGATCCATCTGGCCTGTAAATATTGGTAGATCCATCTTCACATCCATTGTTCTTCTGTCCATGGACTTGAGGACACTCATCAGGGGTCTCTAGTCTATAGGTACCTCTACCTCTTCCTACATAGGGATCTCCTATTCATCCCCTTCTTCTCTAGAGTCTCTCTCTCCCCTCTCCACTCTATCCTTCAACCAGTCCATCTCATTTATCAAGGCCTGATTTTCTGCCCTAACTCCTCTTCTCTCTACCACCTGCTTCTTCACAACGACATTGAATTTTGCATTGGTCATTCTTGAAGGTGCCTCATGGGATCCTTCTTCTTCTGACATCTTGTCTTCTCCTTCTTTTCCAAAGGACACTCCTTCGCTCTAATACCACCTGATGCAGAGGCCTACCCAAACTCCTAATGACAAGCCCAAAAAAGGTTAGGCTAGTGACCCCCTAACTACACACAAGGGTCCTACAAGGAACGACTCTGCACCTTGGATGAAACTACACACTCATTCACTATGCTTAGGCCTACTCAAGATGAATAAAAGGCTTCAACTCCTCAAACATGCTTTACCGATGACCTCTACTCCTTGGGATTTTGAATTTGGCCAACACATGTCATCTAAAGACTCTTCCAAACACTGGTTTTGGTTTAGGGCACCAATTCCTTATAACTCCTTTGTAAACCTATCGCTCAGCTTGTAGCCCTATTTGACGATAAAATGGACCTTAACTCAAAAAATGTTCCACACACCCATACAAAAAATTTAGCATTTCAGACACCCTTATGGAAGTTGTATTGATACCCCAAATGGGTTGGTCAAATCTATGGATACAAGGTCTATTCCCTTTAGAAGCTAAGAGACCTAATAGGGGCAATTAGCCCTATTTTCAAAAGAAACTACCTTTACCAGTACACCAAATGGAAACTCAACTCTATTGGAATGTGTGGGGTATCTAGAAACCTCTAATTCCAGGGTTACATGCCTAGAATCCACTGCTATGACAACTTATGATGTCTGTCCTAAAACTTGTCCTAGGTAGTCACATAGAGATGCCTACCTAATCTTTCTCTTTTCTCCACAAACCAAAGTTTCCCCTACTACACACCATGGAAAAACTAAAGTAAAGAGGATTATATTTCATCCCCCAAAAGGAAGTGTCTTCTAATGGACTCGAGTGCAAGATAAGGCCATTTTGGTTGAAAACCCTCTCCAAACCCTCAATTTTCAGGTTACAGTTAGAAGAATGGAGGGTTCTCTCTACTTCGGAATAGTCAAGAACTCAAACCTCCACCAAAATAATGTATTTCATCTCCCTATCTAATCCATGGATGGTGGGATCCAGATCAATCCGTACAGGCACGTAAAACTTCCGCAAACTCAGAATTTTTGGGAAAACTATAGTATTTGTGTTTTATTGATTCTCAAACTCTAATTCCAACATAAGCCACCTTGGGAATCATGCCCACAAGGATTATACAACTCTCCAATGGTTTCCCACCAAATTTGGAGTATGTTGGAGCTTTTGAAAGGCTTCCCCCAACCGATTTACAAAAAGTTGAAATCTACAAAAGTTGCATTTTTGCAATTTTGCCCAAAAAGTTGTCATACACTCTAAGGTTGGGATCCACATACATGGACCAGCCAAACACACATAATACATGTCTAAAACCTATCAAACACAAATCTAGACCATGTATTACCCCTTTTTAGCACATTGTCCCAATTGGCTTCTCAAAATGCCTAATTGGTGACATGGGCTTACATGGTGGGGTTTATTGCATACATGAAACACAAAACACACTAAGAAACCCTAGTGATCCTATTCTTCATCCTTAGGGTCATGAATATCTTTTTGATGAGGTTCTCCTACGCCATACTCCTCGAGAGAAGAGATTTCAACCCCACTTGAGATCAGAGTTTGTAAATCTGCACCATGATTAGATATTTGCTCACTTGTCATCCAAACTACCTCAGAGTCTGGTTTGTCTTGCTAAGCCACCAAGTACTCAATGTACTCCTTCTTCCTTCTCTTCTTTGTGACTCTAGTGTCTAACACTTTGCTCAACTTAGGTGATTCCTGCCTTGGAATGTCATTGTCTGCTGCAACCTGCATTGGTTGTTCTTCTTCATTTCCATCACCTTTGACAAGTGTAAGATCACACACATTAAAAATTGGTGATAATCCAAGATCGGGAGGAATTTGGATCTCATAGGCATTTTGTCCACACTTCTTCAATATCTAACATGGTCCAATCTTCCTCTACATGAGTTTGGTGTGTTTGCCTTTTGGGAGTCTCTCCTTCTTCAAATGTAACCATACCAAATCCCCAACATTAAATTGTACATATCTCTTCTTCTTATTAGCATGAGTCTTATACTTCACTACAGATTGTTGGAGATGAGACTTGACTTGGTCATGCACATCTTTTATGGCTGATGCAAAAGTTTCAGCATCTTCACTAATGGCTTCTTATTTGGTTAAATCTCTTAACTCCAACACTCCCCTTAGGTGGATACCATAAACAATATAGAAAGGAGATTTACTGGTACTCCTATTTATGGTGTCATTGTAGAATAATTCTACATGTGACAAAATGTTATCCCACTTCTCTCCATGTTGCCTTGTCAAACACCTTAGTAGGTTTCCCAATGACCTATTGACAACTTTAGTCTGCACATCCATTTGAGGATGGTAGGCTGATGAGAAAGCTAGGTTAGTCCCCAACTTCTTCCAAAGAGTCCTCCAAAAGTGACCTATGAATTTCACATCTCTATCTGAAACAATGTTTAGTGGCATTCCATGTATCCGGACTATCTCTTTGAAGAATAGGTTTGCAACATATGATGCATCACAAGATGTCTTACATGGCAAGAAATGAGCCATTTTACTAAACCTGTCCACCACTACAAAGACACTATCAAATACTCTCCTTGTCCTAGGAAGACCCAACATAAAGTCCATACTTATGCTCTCCCATGGTCTAGAAGGAATGGGTAAGGGCTGATATAAACTTGAATTTGTAGACTTCCCCTTGGCTTTCTAACATATAACACATGTCTCGACAAACATTCTTACATCTGCTTGCAAGTTAGGCCAAAAATAATATCTCTTCACAAGGTCTAGGGTCTTGTCAAGACCAAAATGACCTGCCATGGCTCCACAATGCTTCTCCCTAATAATATTCAATCTCATGGAACACTTAGGAATACACAACTGCACTCCTTTGAACAACAATTCATCTTGAATCAGAAATTAAGAAAACTCAATATGATACCGATCACCAAAAGTTTCACATACCTTGTAGAGTTATCCAAAGGCTTCACCGACAACATACATACTCTTCAAGGAATCAATACCAACACTTTCCACCTTAATTTGGTTGACAATTAAGATCATCCTTCTCAAATAATCTTCAACTTTGTTCTTAACTCCCTTCTTGTGTTTGAGGGTGAATGTGAAGGCTTGCAGGGTCTCTACCCATTTCATGTGCCGGTGGTTTAGATTCTCATGGCTATTTGTGACACTAAGTGCCTGATTATCACTAAAAAGTATAAACTCTTTTGGCAATAAATAGTGCCTCCACTTCTTCAAAGACTACACTAGAGCATACATTTCCAAGTCATAAGATGAGTATCTTTTCTTAGTATCATTTAGCTTTTCACTGAAAAAGGAAATAGGCCTTCCTTCCTGACTGAGGACTACTCCAATAGCCATGTGGCTTGCATCACATTCCACCTAAAATATCTTATTGAAGTCGGGTAAGGCAAGGACTGTTTGTTTTGCAACCTTCTTCTTCAATGTCTTAAATGACTCATTTGCCTCTTTGGTCCAATTGAACCTGCACTTTTGTCCTCCCTTTATGGTGTCAAGAATGGGTGCACAAACATGACTAAATCCTCTTATGAACTTCCTATAAAAAGTTGCTAACCCATGGAAACTTCGGACATCGTTCATAGTTCTAGGTGTAGGCCAAGACAATATAGCACTTACCTTCTCTTGGTCCATTTTCAACTCACCTTGTGAGATTAAAAAACCCTAGTAGATGATCTCCTCCTGCATGAATAAACACTTATCCAAATTGATCATTAGTTGCTCTTCATGTAACCTCTTGAGAACCATATCTATGTGTTTGAGGTGCTCTTCCCTTGTGTGATTGAAGATGAAGATATCATCTAGATAAACTACGATAAACTTTCCTATGAATTCCACCAAAACTTCATTCATTAACCTCATAAAGGTACTAAGGGAATTGGACAGCCCAAATGGCACGACTTTCCATTCATACAACCCTTCATTAGTTTTAAAAGTTGTCTTCCATTCATCCCATCGCCTTATTCTAATCTGGTGGTATCCACTTTTTAGATCCATTTTTGTAAAATACTTGGCACTCCCTAAGCAATCAAGTAAATCCTCTATTCTAGGGATTGGGAACCTATACCTTATGGTTATCTTGTTGACGGATCTTGAGTCTATACAAATCCTCCAAGTGCCTTCTTTCTTGGGTGCAAGGACTATCGGTAATACACATGGGCTTAGGCTCTTGCCAATCAGTCTCGATTCAAGCAACTCTTCAATCTGCCTTGCCATTTCTGCATTCTGGTAAGGGGTGATCTTGTAGGCTTCTTTGTTTGGTAATGTAGATCCAGGGATCAAATCTATGTAGTGACTACTGTCCCTTACCGGTGGTAGGGACTTTGTCATTCCATCTAAGATGATGCCTTGATGCTTATCAAGAAATTGTCTGACTATCAGGTCTAGGTGCTTTGGTCCTCCTTCTTTCTCTTTTGCAAGCTGCTCTTTTCTTGTCACCTTGGGTCTAGGCATGAGGGCATAACAAACTGCACCTTACTCTGCAATCTCCTTCATGAATAGTTTACCTTCTACTATCAACACTCTTGTAACATTCCCTTTTGTTTACATCTCTTCCTCTATCAGAGGTAAGAGTTCTATTACCTTCCCATATTTACTCTCTTTCACCTTAGTCTTCACACACAACTTCATGAACTCCTTAGTTTAGGAACTCACATCCATCTCCTTTTGTTTCAAATTTTTTCGCCTTCTATGAAATTGGATATGTAATCCATTGGGACATAGGCTTCTTTCACCAAAGCCAACATCTTCTTCCATGTAGGTACTCTTCTCTTTTCCTCTTTCACCCTCTCATCCTGGATGAAAGTCCACCAAGTTAGTGCTGCCCCTTTCATCTTGGATTGGGCCATCTTCACCCTCTGGTGGTTTGGTATGTCTTCACTTTCAAAAAAATTGTCCAAGCAGTCTATCCACTCCATCACTATATCAGGCTCCATCTTGTCTGCAAGTACTAGTAGATCCATCTTCACATCCATTGTTCTTCTCTCCATGGACTTGAGGACACCCATCAGGGGTCTCTAGTCTATAGGTACCTCTAGCTCTTCCTGCATAGGGATCTCCTCTTCATCCCCTTCTTCTCTAGAGTCTCTCTCTCCCCTCTCCACTTTGTCCTTCAATCGGTCCATCTCATTTATCAAGGCCTAATTTTTAGACCTAACTGCTCTTCTCTTTGCCATCTGCTTCTTCACAAGGACATTCAATTATGCATTGGTCATTCTTGAAGGTGCCTCATGGGATCCTTCTTTTCCTAAGGACACTCTTTCACTCTAATACCACTTGATGCAGAGCCCTACCCAAACTCCTAATGACAATCCCAAAAAAGCTTAGGCTAGTGACCCCCTAACTACACACAAGGGTCCTACAAGGAAAGAATCTACACCTTGGATGAAACTACACACTCATTCACTATGCTTAGGCCTACTCAAGATGAGTAAAAGGCTTCAACTCCTCAAACATTCTTTACCAGTGACCTCTAATCCTTGGGATTTTGAATTTGGCCAACAAATGTCATCTAAAGACTATTCCAAATACTAGTTTTGGTTTAGGGCACCAATTCCTTATACCTCCTTTGTAAATGTACTGCTCGGCTTGTAGCCCTATTTGATGATAAAATGGACCTTAACTCAAAATATCATCCACACACCCATACAAAAAAATTTGCATTTTAGACACCCTTTTTGAAGTTGTATTGATACCCCAAATGGGTTGGCCAGATCTATAGATACAAGGTATGTTCCCTTCAGAAGCTAAGAGACCTAATAGGGGCAATTAGCCCTATTTTCCAAAGCAGCTACCTTTACCGTTACACCAAATGGAAACTCAACTCTATGGGCATGTGGGGGCTATCTAGAAACCTCTAATTCTAGGGTTACACACCTGGACTCCACCGCTATGACAACTTTTGATGATTGTCCTAAAACTTGTCCTATGTAGTCACATAGAGATGCCTACCTAATCTTGCTCTTTTCTCCACACAAAAAAGTTTTCCCTACTACACACCTTGAACACACCAAATTAGAAAGGATTATATTGCATCCCTCCAAAGGAAGAGTCTTCTAATGGCTGGAGTGCAAGATAAGGCCATTTTAATTCAAAACCCTCTCCAAACCCTTAATTTACGGGTTACAGACAGAAGAATGAAGGGTTCCCTCTACTCCAGAATAGTCAAGACCTCAAACCTCCACAAAATGAAATCTATTTCATCTCTCTATCTACTCAATGGATGGTGGAATCCAAATCAATCCGTACAAGCACGTACAACTCCTGCAAACTCAGAATTTCTCGGAAAACTATAGTATTATGTATATTATTGATTCTCAAACTCGAATTCCAACATCAGCCACCCTGGGAATCCTGCCTAGAAGGCTTATACAACTCTCCAATTATTTCCCACCTAATTTGGAGTAGGTTGGATCTGTTGAAAGGCTTCCCCCAACCGATTTACAAAAAGTTGCACTTTTGCACAAAAAGTTGCATTCTACAAAAGTTGCATTTTTGCAATTTTGCACAAAAAGTTGTCATACTCTCTAAGGTTGGGATCCACATACATGGACCAACCAAAAACACATAAAACATGTCTAAAACCTATCAAACACAAATCTAGACCATCTATTACCCCTTTTTACCACATTGTTCCAATTGGCTTCTCAAATTGCCTAATTGGTGACATGGGCTTACATGGTGGAATTTATTGCATACATGAAGCACAAAACACACTAATGATCCTAGTATTCATCCTTAGGGTTATGAATAGCTTGTTGGTGAGGTGCTCCTACACCACTTTTAATTAAATAAACCGATCACATTTGTTTAATTAAATACCCTCTCTCACATTTAAATAAATCAATATTTATTTAAATCCCTAAAAACGTCACCTACTTTCACTTTATAAAAAATGAAATTTGCACCACTATTTCAAATAAATAAATTATTTATTTAAAATCATATTTATCCTCACCCACTTGAAACCTTTAACGGTTTTCCTCAAATTCTTCAAGCATTTAATGCTTTATCCCCCTTTTTCTCATTTAAATAAATTAAGATTTTTTTAAATAAAATCCAAAATTCACATTCACATTTAAATAAATTTATATTTATTTAAATATCTATCTAAATGCAAATTGCACCATTTAATTGAACTAAATGATTTTATTTTAATTGAAAATCACAAAATTCCTCCCACTTGTATTCTCCTACAAAATCCACTTGCATGCCTAAACCCCTTCTAGATTCTTCTAATCACTTCCAATTTAGCCCAATCCTTTCCTAATCATTGTCACATTCCTAAATAAAAAGAAGTCACTTGTCAAAAACCTCCAAAGTTTTCAATAACCATTAAAGGGTTTATGTCTTCAAATGGTTAACCTCTAAAGTCTTCCAAACCATTAAAGGCTCTTACATAGCCATTTATGGCTAACTGGCCTTTTACCTTTGGTTAGAGACTGTCCTCCTTAACCATCTTTTTGACTAATGGGTCTCTTCAAAGCATTTATTTCTTTGACTAATGTAACCATTTAACCCTTGCACATTCATTTATCCCTTGGATAAAAGGAATATCAATTAACCTAACCCTAACCCAACCCCCTAGGGTAACCATCATGTCCCCTGAACCATTTAATGCTCCTTATCTCTCCTCTCAAGCCTCCTCATGGTGACACTTGTCAACATTGGACTAGGTTGAAAGTCTCACATGGATTGAATATCTTTCAATCCTAACCCTTATTAAGATTGCTTGATCTTAATCCTTGATTTCCCCATTTCTTCTATAAGTATAACCCTTCTCCTCAAGCAAAGGAGGAAGCATTAGAGTATTGTTACTATATTGGTATTAGCATAGAGCTTTCTCATAGCATTTATTTATCATATCCAACCATCTTGAATCTCCATATGGCATCCATGGCTAGTGCTAAAAGATGAGAGCTACACTCATTTGGGACTTGGAGAGGGGAGAAACAAGGGAGAAGCATCAAAAGGCATCATGGAAGCATCTTAGGGAGGCTCTTCTCCTTTCTTTTGTTTTGTTAAACTTATTTCATGCTTTTTGAAATCTCTTTAGATATGTTTGGAATGGTTTTTAGTTCTTTGTTTTGGTTTTATGGTTGAAACTAACTAATTAACATTGAACTTTGTTGTTGCCTTGTGCCCATTTCGACAACATCGGTAGGAATGCATGCATCCTAAATAAATAAGATCAGCTCTTCAAGAGGATGATATACATCTTTACTAACCTTGTTAACTCTACCTTTATAGATAAATGTGAGACAGTGATGTAAAACTAAGAACAAAACTCTATCAATTTATGTAGAGAATCTTTTAGAAGAAGGTATAGCAAGGTATAAAGCATTTACTTCCATAGGTTCACCTATTAATGCTAGTATGATAAAAGATAAAGTATATATTAAGATCCCATTAATCATTGGCAATGATATTATTTAATATAAGTAATATGTTGCTTCTATATGATTTATAACTAAAAAAATATTTCATATATATATATATATATTAGTGGGATCCATAAAACTATAACTATATTAGTAGTGAACACATTATTTATTCCGACGATAATCTGAAATAGACCATAATGGAATAGGTTGAATAGTTAGAGATAAAGAAGATCTTATCATAAAACCAATTTGCCCCATAAAAACATGTATATATTGTGTGTCATTATAATCAATATGTCAATCATTAGTATTACTATCCTTAAGTGTAGCATAGTAACAGTGGTGACATACGCCTTAGTATTATCTATTTGAATGGGAAATAGATTCATGCAAATGCTTAGTTTCCTATGTTTAAGAGAAATGGAAGAATTTCCATTATTATTTTCCATTATTATTGGCACCTTCCACATGGATCATGTTATTGTTTATGATGTGTTGTTCTTTATGCATGGAATCCATGCGTGAAGATGCAATATGTCGTTTGACTTTTAAAGATTCAACAAATACTTGATTCTTATAGCTTCTAGGAGGAGGCTTATCTGGATCCAATGGAAGCACTAGATGAAGTGTAATTAAATAAGTACTTGATGAAACTAGAAGAGCATCATCCAACGCTTGGTTTAGCTTAGTGAAGTTCTCGTGATTTTTTTATTTCAAAGATGGAAAAGTGGAAGTATCATCTTGATTAGCATTTTCTTGCACATTATTGCCATTTTTAAGGGTATGAAGAATTATTTGGAGTCGACGACCCATATCTAAAAAAAATTCTTGCTAATAACTCAAATTTGATAGTTTTCCCACGTGCACGTAGATTTATAAATATATGTGAAACTACTAAAACCTATATTATCAACAATCAACTTTATTAATCCCTTGATTAAGATATGTGGCAATTCAAGATCATGTATGATAGTAAAAACTTGGAACATATGGATTGTAATCTTATGACATTATCATAATGCATTCATTTCATTCAAGAACTCATTTAGATAAGTTAGAAATGGTACTCTTAATTTCATCGTTTCAACAAACTTTTTCTAAATAATCAAATTTATAAATAAACTCATGATTTTTATGATAAATTAATCAATAATACAACTTTATATAAGAAATTCATTCATGCGACAATAAAATGATCTTAAATATATATATTTGAATCACCAACTCCATTATACATCTCAAATCATAACCTTACAAAACTCATAAATAAAATAGAAGATATATAACAACCAATCATATGACAGTAAAGTATATCTAACATATCAAAGTCTGGCTATCATGCACTTTGGTTATGCACCCATTCTTTTATTTGGTATAATCTTCAAGCACAAAACTAGTCTGACTAAATTTTAACCTTGTGCAAGTCTTTGGAGTTCTTTCCTTGTCTAAATGAAGAAATAAGGAAATGGCCTTATCATTAATAATGGTGTCAGATCATTATTTTATTGCAGTATGAAAAATGTTACGAAATGATACGACTGCTTATGTGTTATTTTATTCAACCAAAGACAAATACCATCGCATCTATAAACTTTTCGTGCAAAATATGATTCTTCTTATCGTCACCTTTTCCAAATTTGAGCTTTCAGTCTGTTTACATTTGCTTTCCAAGCTTTCATCTGAACTGTTTATATACTCGATATATTGTTTTATATTTCGGAACATTGAAATCTCGAATGTATCTGCTGTTTGTTCACTACAAAGAATAATATTAACTTTTGCAATTTTCCAGAAACATCTAATCTTACGTTTTATGATATGACATAATTTGAATCTGTGTTGCAGTTTTAACTCACTTTGGTTGAATAATGAGAGCCGCCATCGAAGAGAATTCTCAAAACATGGCGTGCTGTGATATTTTCTTATACTACTTGACATTTTGCATGTTTTAACGGTGATTTTATGAAGACTTTCATTTTTTTGTTTTAATAATTATATTTAGTTTTAGGAGAAGATTTTCATAAATTTTACTGTGTGGTTTCTTCAGAGTTTTTTCTTTATTTATTATAATAATCATAATAAATTTGTGAGAATATCTTGTGCTGGCGTACAATCCTTAATGACTTATTTTAATTTTCTTTGTTTTGGTGAGTTTATGGGACTTATTAGGGGATAGTTTATTGTTATATAATTATTATTCTTAGTTTGTTTTTTAATATTTTACAAAAATAATTAATTATAATTTAAAATTGCATGAATCATAAATTGTTACAGCATATAAAATCAGAATTTTTTAGTCTTTTAGGAAAAAGTAGAAGCTTATTAATTATTATTTTTTTGATGAATAGGCCTTCTCTATTAATAAGAACTATTAAAGTACATATTCACAAAAAAAGGTCAGGGGATACAAGATCACCCCACGAGAGTCACTCGGCCATCGGCCGGAAACAAAAAACAACAACAAGCTATTCATCAAAAAACTTCCTCAGGTAGCCAAAGCAGTGGCAGCTGAGGGAGGAGGATCAGGGTCATCTTTTTTTCTCCATATGTCAGCGGGGCCAAGAGTCAGGTCTGGCACAGACCACCCATCTTCAGGATCTCTTTGAATTTCTCCTTCCTCTTGCCTAGGAGGCAAGATTGCCAAAGCCAGGCAAGGAAACTTGGAGGTGGTGGCAGAGGACCACCTAGAATCAGTAGCAGAAGGAGCAAAGGCCACAGGAGAATTAGAGCAGAAGGAGCAAAGACCACAGGAGAATTAGAGGGCCACCCCGAGCCAGAGCCATGTCATGGCGGGGAAGGTGAGCGGCAGCACCAAGCAACATCTCTCCCACTCGAGGGGCAGCGGGGAGGCTAGGACCGCGGGGTCTAAGAGCGGTGGGTAGAGGAGTTGTGACCGCACAGGCAGTGATGGGATGGAGTACTATCGGCAAAGACAAAGTCCAGCGGTACTCGAGCAATCGCAAAAGGGGCATTACCCCAGCGTTGAAGGAGCTCCTGAAGGTGGGCCACCTCAAGGGCCACCTTGGCAAGTTGAACCTGAATCTGCATTAATACATTGTTACAAAGGCAAGCTTTAGCATAAAGCGAAACATTAATATCCAAGCAGCTGTGAGAAAAAATAACAGCATTTCTATCCCTGCAAGGAGTGAAAATGATCTCCATTCTGAAAGCATGCCATATCTGAGAGAACTTATAGGGGTTTCTAGGCGAATCACCTAGAAGAGCCATGTGCTGGGAAAATGGCTCAGGCCGAAAAGGCCAGAAAAAGTCATGAATCTAGCTCCAATACTGTTGAGCTCTTCTACATAACCAAAAGATGTGCATAAAAGTTTTTGGGTGACCACAAAAAGGGCATCGAGGGTGAGGTACTCCCAAATGCTTGAGTCTGGAACCCAAAGGTGGACCTTGAAAGAGAACTCACCAAGCAAAGTGAGCAATCTTTGGCTCGATGATGGCGGACCAGGAAGAAAAAAATCTGAATCTTCAGGCAGTCTAGGAAGACTGCAAGTGCCACCATTGGTTGAGAGTATGAGCCATAGGCAAGTGAGGAACCAACTAGAGATAACCCATTTTGGGTTTGTAGTTGGTAAAAGGAGTCCAAGGATACCACTTCCAGTCTTTCCACCAAGGTCTAACAAACCAAATACCGAGCTTATAAAATAAATTTGAGGGAAGGGCCGAAACCAGAAGGTCATAAGTCTATCGATTTGGCCGAGACAGGCGAAACTAGACCTAGAGGTCCTCCCAAGACCCAAGGCTCATAGTAGATCTGGAAAAATGATCCTTAGGGGTACGAATGTCACGCTTTTGAAAGTGCAGAGCACTGACATATTGAATTTTGGGCAAAGGTAACCCTTGCACCTGAAAAAGAGGGGACCACTAGAGGTTGTGCTGATCATGGATAAGTGATCGTGAAATCCATCATCGACCCACCATAGCCAAGGCTTGATAGCTTCCCAAGCACGCCAGATACTTTTGACCACAAAAGTACCCTGTATCTAAAAAGGGTCTGTCATGTTGAGCTAGGTTTGCAAGTGTATCCCCTTCCAGGTTGGCCTTTTAGAAGGAAATCCTGAAGAAATGCAATGTCAGAGAACAATTTTCTAGGCCTCATCTCTAGATAAGGCTCTGATAACCCATTTAGCACATACAGCCAGCCCTTGGTTCTGGGTGGAAATAAGGTCGAGTCCTCCAGATTCCTTGGGGAGACAACAATATTCCCAGACAACCTTGTGAAAACCATGATGGTTAGACTGAGAGGCCCAAAGAAAGGCCTGCAGAAGTCTTTCCAACTTCATGTAAGAGGCCTTTGAAGGAGCCCAACATGAAGAATAGTAAACATGGGTGGCAACCAACACTTTGGAATATGCTTGGAATTTACTAGCTAAAGAGAGAGGCTTGGTGATCCAGTAGGCAAGCTTTTTCTCAATTTTGTCTAAGACTACCTGCCAAAGATCTAAAGGCGAAGCTTGGAAGGAAAAATAAATGCTCAGAAAGAGAAATATTTTGCCATGCTGAAGCCATTTCCAAACATACTGAAGGATCCAAGGCAGAGCAAGAAGAAAGGACTGTCTGTAACATTGCATCTTGTGCCACTGAATGGCCGAACTAGAAGCCAAGCAAAAAGTGTTAAGACACTGAAGAGCGGACTGCACATTATCTTCATCCTCAATGAGAGTGAAAAAGGAATCATCATAAAAGTGGTCATTGACAAGCTAGGAAGGTGACTCACATAGGGAGATACCATGGACATGCCCAACAGCAATAGCATTAGCAAGTAAGTAACCAAACCCTTCTGCTACAAGAACATATAAATAAAAGAGCCAGAGGGTACCCCTGGCGAATGGATCTGAAAAAGGCCAAAAGCCTCAGACTGCCGACCATTAATGGTAATGCAAGCTGAGGCATCCCCGAATGGCATCTGCACAGACTGGATGAACCGGGGACCAAAGCCTAGGGCTTTGAGCATAGCCAAGATAAAAGGTTATTCAATGCGATCATACACTTTAGCAAAGTCAATCTTAAGAAAGATTGCCCATTGTTGAGAGCATCTGGCCCAATCCATACCTTCCCAAACAACAATAATATTGTCCAGAATAAACCTGGATTTAATAAATCCAGTCTATTTCGGGCAAACAATAAGAGGTAGGAGATGTCAAATCTTAAGGGCCAAAGCTTTGGCAATGATCTTATAAGAGACATTAAGCACGGTGATAGGCCACCAATTGCAAATGTCCTCTGGGTCCCCAGCCTTAGGGATAAACTTGATGTTACCCTGATTAATCATTTTTCCCAAAGAGTGGGAATGAAAAGCTTCTAGATAGACCTTATGAAGGTCAGGACCAACACAAGGCCAAAGAGGTTTGTAGAATTCACAGGGGAAGCCATCACACCCCAAGGCTTTTTCATCTACCATAAAAAAAATAGCTTCTTTGCGATCATCAATGGTCAGTAAGAGATCACAAAAGGCTTGTTGTGAGTCAAAGAGCCATTTGGGAACAACATCTAAGCAATCTTGTAAGGCTTGGGTTTTGGCTGAGAATCTCCCTGTGCTGTGAATACCTTCTCATAATGATGGACAAAGGCTTGCAATATGTCAGGCAGCTCAATGAGAAGAGCCTATCCCTCTTTTATTTTCTTAATCCCAACAGAGGTATGAAGAGCATGTAGAGCCATGAAGAATTCCTTAGAAGCCCTATCATCCACCTTAAGCCAGTGTAATCTGGCTTTGATTTGAGCTCCTCTGGCAGAGTGACTATCAGCAACTTGCTTCTGATGTCGGAGCTTGGCTAAATGGACTTGTAGGGTAGAATCAAAGGGATTCAAAGCCAAAGCTTTTGTGGCAACACATAGAGCTTTGGTGGTCACATCATACGACCGCCTGCGGTAGATGGCAAGTTGCCTACCTTAAATGCACAGAAACCTTGCAGAGAAGGAAATGGTATCATGCCACCACTCAATCCAACCAATGTGATGATGGGGCCTTGGCTCAAGATTCCACACTCTTTGAATGTGGCCCATCGTGGACTGATGGTGCAGAAGAGACATGTTGAGGTAGAATTGCATTTTGGAAGGATGCTGCCTAGCTGTCTGCCATTCAATGCTAAACTTTATGAGGAAGTGGTCTGACATTGTCACATCAACAAGAGGAGTGACGAGTAGATCAAGATCTTCAGAAAAAGAGAAAAAAGACTACGTAGATATCATAGCACGATCAAGCCTTTTAAGAATTCTGTTAGAGCTAGCTCTAAAATTAGACCAAGCATGTCAGACCCCACCAGGACGATGGCAGTTGGTGTTGGGTTCCAAAAGACCCAATTTATTACGCATATAGTACTAGGTTTCCCGCTCTCCAGCTGCCCAGCGGAAAGACAAAAAAATGTCCTTATCAGAAGACACCTCAACCATATTGAAGTCCCCACACATGACCGAAGTGGCAAGGGGAAGATTATCCACAATCCATTGCCAAAGGTTTCAATCGAATCATTGGGAGCATAAATATTAACGATCCCAATGGAATGATTATCAATAGAAAGAAAAACCAAGACGGTACGTTGCATGGGATGAACCCCATGAGAAATAACTGCAGAGCACCACCGAGGTGAAAAGAGAGTGACAAATCCCCCTCGACCAGCTTCATGTTGGGATGAAAAAACAAGGCTATTTGGCCAAATAACATGGCATGGATAATTAAGCATGAAACTACCAATTTTAACTTCCTGGAGGCAAAGAACATCCAGGCCTACAATACGTTGACGAACATCTCGAACAGAATTCTTTCTGGCAAGGTCTGTGAGACCTGGAACATTCCATGAGATGTAATTCATGACAAAACCAACATATCATTTTCATCCCCAAGAGAGGAGAAGCTATTGCATAAAAAATTATGTTCCCCACTGGAGATGACTCGCCATTTTTCTGAACCACCATCTATATTCTCAGCACGCCCTGAAGGGCTACAAGAACAACATAGAGAGAGTGGAGCAGAAATCACAAACATAGCCTGAGGAGTGCGCACCCAAGGAGGGCGAGCAGTACCCTATGAAGAAGCATTCCCCTATTGAGTAGGGTTTGAAACCAGAGTGGGAGCTACCTAGGAGGATGGAGACTGCACAGGAGGATTCATCGTCGATTGAGAACTAGAACCAATAGGAGTCTTTTGGGCTGAAACCATAGAGGTTTTTCCTTTACAAACCACAGTGGTCCATTCATCCTTCTTGGCTCTCTCCACTGGCCGAGAGCTAGATTCATTAATAAGGGGTTTTAATTTCGGAGTTGCCAAGGGACAATCCTTGATCCTGTGATCCGTCGATTGGCATCGATAACAAGTGTTGGGTAGGTTCAGATAAAGCACCTTTTGGGTGAAGGTGGTACCACCCACTTGAATATCAATAGTTTCTTTTAGGTCACAAGAAAGGTTGACCTCAACACATACCCTCTTTTGAGGATGAGCATTAAAAAAATGGTCTGGATCGAGGCAGACAACTTTGCAAATAGACTAAGCAATGGTTTGGATGAAGGGCCAACAAGGCAAAGGAAGACCAGGGAACTCAACGCAGACTGGAACTCATAATTTTTGTCATCTAAAACAAAAAATCGTGAGACTAGCACTGGAAGACCAGAATGGATGACCTAACAGTCGACAGACCATGAGAGAGAATAGCCTTGACATGGGAAGGGTTTGCAAAGAGAAACAAAAAAAACCTTTTGTAACACTTTGGATACCATCAAGCCTACCTCCATGAGGAGAGCAGGCTTTGGTGACCTAGTCACGAAGCATGCTTTCAGGAGGGATCCTACCCACAAAATATCCTATCAAAGTACATTTTTCAAGGCAGTCACAGGCATTGTCAAAGTCCTGAACAGGACGTACAACATTAGGTGAGGACATACCTTGTGAAACACTTTCAGGACAAACTTGTGAGGGCATTTTCTAGGTGGTGCCATGAGGTTCTATTGCAGCAACTCCAGCACTAGCATCAACTGTTGGGCTAAAGTTGGTCGAAGCCATAATAAACACAAAAAATCCTACAGTAAATGCGGTTTGAAACACACAGGATGGAAAATGCAACCTCAAACCCTAGGAGAGCAAAAAGGAAATACAAACATTGCAAATGAATTCATCCATTTAATTTTTTTTTTAAAGAAATAGTTCAGATTATTGAAATTAAAGTGGAGAATGTAATATCCTCTAAAAGATTAAAAGTTTATAGATTTTTAAAACTTGAAGAATAAATATGTGAATGTTCATTGTAAATGAGAGTATTCTATATAACTGGATTGAGTATAATACAAAACTAGATCAATATATAATCATCTTCTTTACACATTTCACTTTGTTTTGTTCTGTTTGGTACTACTATTTTGTTCTGCAGTTATGTTTTTTTTGTCTATTGTTACGTAGTATTAAATCTATAAATTTTCAAATAAGATTAAAATATTAATGGATTAATATTTGTTAGATAGATAAAATTCGAAGTGATTTAATATATTTGTTTGGGGATTATTTTTCAAATATGAATCTTTCAACAAAAGTATATAAATCTTTGATGGGAGTGGCCTTGTAGATTGAATGATAGCACTCAAAATTGCTTTGAGAAAGAAGACTCTATGAAATAAAATGATAAATGGAAAAAATACAAATTAGAGAAAGTAATTTGAATTATTGATGAAACTTTCAATCTCAATTTCAATAGAAAATTTGTTGATGTTGATAATTCAGTAAAACCATATTACAATAAAAAAATATCTAATATATATTTGAATTACCATTTTAATTTCACATCTCATATTAAAACATCACAAATATTATAAAATAAAATGTTTGAAAGAAGAACTCTCAATATAGAGTTTCTTATTCTTTTGCAAAGCTTGGAAGCCCTTTCCTTGACTTATAAAATAAAAAATATCATTATAAATCACTGGAAATCTGAATCAGCATTGCATTTGTTTTTCATTCTTTTGGAATAATTAGAGCCATTGTCAAATGGAAATCTCAACACGGTGATCTTTTCTTATAATCCTAGACATTTTTGCATACTTCACTACCATTTTAAGAACTACCTTTTATTTAATTAAATAATTCTATCTAGATTTTAAAAGAAATTAAAAAAAAATAGGTGTTAGCATTGATGATGACTATCTATAATAGAATGAAATTTATTCTTAGATCTAAAAATTCATGTGAACCACATCAGCACATCAATAAAACATGACTTTCTACACTCACTCTGACTTTTTTTGGGGCTTTTTTGGACACTTCCACAAAAAAAATGCTTATGTGGCATCATATTTGATGATGTGACCTTGAAACCTTTGTTATAAGCAGGGAACTAGCCAACTAAGATGCTGTAAAAAATTGGAAGTGATTTGAAATTTCCAACTAAGGTTTTGAGAAGCACAAATTTAGGGTGCTCAACTATTGGGTCCTCTTCCCTAGCACACAACAATGAATCAACAAATTATAGAAAACATAATAAGACCAAATCTCAAGGATTAAATAATACTAAATCTAGACCTAACAAGGCACACAATGAAACATATATAATCTAATGGTGTAACAGAGATACATGTTTTGGAAGATTTGTCTTCCACCTTTAGAACATAGTTGAATAAAAAAATTTATAGATAAAAAAAATAAAAATTAAAGGAACAATAATTTCAAAGCCTTATAACTTAATAATTACAAGAGGTTTTAAGTTGAAAGTGATAACATATATCTATTTATATGTGTTGTTTGTAATTATGTCGAGAGGCATCTATAAGGACATGAAAATGTTCGTAAACAAAAATTCAAGTTTCAAACAATTTGACATGCAAATGATGGGTAAATGCATGAAATATGCCATCTTTTGGTTTTTGTGGAGGTGTTATTTTCTTACTCCAAATAAAATAGAACCCTTGCCACTTGTCTCCAACAATATCAAACCGTTACATTCAAATGATAGTGGAAGAGTGTCATACTTAAGCAACTCTATTATTATCCATATTTTTGAAACTCTTGTATACTACTAATATTGTTGCAATCCTCATATTCCCTTATATTATAAGATATCTCTCAACATAATTTACCTATATTTTTTAAATATATATATACTAGTTATAGTATCAATATATTTTTTAGATTATTAACATCATTTTTTAATAAAATTTTTAAATAAATGAAATACAATAAATATATAACTCTAGTGAATTTATATTGTTGTTCTTTATAGAATAGAAGATTGGTTAAATTACACTAATGTTGTTATTGTCAACATAGTTCAAACCTCTATTACATTATTGTTCATGTGTGTGAATTATTTGGGTTAATGTTTCTGGCATTAAAAGGTGTTAGCTACAAGTCTCCACTCGTTGGGGGTCCATTGATCCCAAGGGATTTTGTGCCAATGTTAGTTAAGCTAAATGGATTTGGATGTTCATGTTGAAATGTAGTGGATTCATGTCAAGGAACAGGACCTTGATAAATGGCTTCACTTGGTCTAGTTTAGGCTAAAAACTCATATTATTTACCAACCAATATATATGATTATTTTAGAAGAATCTAACATGAAATAAATTATCAAAAATATTTTTGTAGAGAAACTAAATAATTTAAAAATAGTTATAAATAAATTTTTAATTTAAATGAATTAAAATATAATTAACATAAATAAAACATAACTAAATATTTTTTAAAAATTGATATAAGGATAAAAGAAATCAATGACTAGTTAATGCAAATTATAAGATTTTTTTGAAATTGTCAATCAATTTTAACTTTTGAATAACATTAAAGAGTATCAAATTTTATTGTGACTTGATTGATCTTGTGTAGTTTTTATCTCCCTCGATGTGGCTATGGCTATTACATCCACATACCTTTAACACTAACACTCCTTTGATATCTGATTTATAGAAAGTTGATGTTAATGAACACATTTAAGAATTTGTTCTAATTAAAAATGAAAATTTGAACTTATTTTTAACCTCAGAAACATTCATTATTAAAAAAAAACAACATTTGGGCTCTAGGCAAGTTGTAAGCTTTGTCACTACGTTAGCTTTTGCAAGTTCCTCACGCGACGGGAGTCGTGTTTCTATTAGTGAGGTCACATCGGCCAATGGTGAAGGAAATGGAGGTTTGGTGGAGGCCTTTTATTCATGCTTGCATTTGAAGGGTGCACCTATGCCTCTGTTCCTGGTGGTCTTGATTGGAGTAGTTCTTAAACCATACACATTAAGAAACATATTAAGTCTAAAGAATTTCATTCAATTATGAATGTTTAACACTTTTAAATTTAGAAATAAAAAATTAGTGTATGATTTAAACCATCCGCTATGTCAAAAAAATTCAAAACAGTGGATGGAAATGCAAATCCAACACAAATAAATGTAGGAGACAAGCAAATTTGTTTTCTTTCTTTTAAATGGTTGGAGAAAACTACAAAATACAAACTCGGGAATAAACTAAAGACTTCTAATTCTATAGGCAGTGATCAGGAGCTACATTCAACTATACAAAATAGAGCTTCTCAAAGCTCACTACAAATCAATGCTCACTTGGAGCTACTTACAATAAGGAGCAATCACTGCTCAATTGATAGACCACACAGTCAAGAGAAATCTTTTCTCTACTAAAAAATATTCACACACCTATAGACCTCTATTGTCTAACTTTTATTCTTTGCACTCAATCTAGAGTTACACTTCTTCTGGAGCTTCTGTTGAACTCTTTGGCTACATAATTTGGAGAACTTTCTCTCCTTTTTTCTTGGGTCTCCCTTCTCAAAAATCCCCCCCCCCAATTCAAAATTTATAACTAATTACCCTCATTAACTTCTTTGCAATTCACGTGAAGAGCTGTTGGGATGGAGATCACAACATAATCTCTTCCAAGTTGTTTCTACTACAACACTCCTGATAAGTAGGTGGAGATTACGTGGGGGCTTGGTGGCTCAAACAACATTAAATTCCAACACTCCCCCTTTTTTTTAGCCAACAAACAAGATCAATCGTGATCCAAATCAACTATGCCCAAATTTCTCCTTTGGTGCTTGAAGTTGTCCTTACTCAATGGCTTGGTGAAAATGTCTGCTACCTATTGCTCGGACTTGCAAAACTCCATTATTATTTCACCACTATCAACTTAACTTCTAATCAAGTGATACCTTATCTTAATGTTCAAGTTTCTTCCATGAAACATAGGGTTTTTCTCAATGAAATCGATGAAACATTGACACCAAATATTATTGTTCCATCCTCTTGTTCTTCCTTCAAATATACTAAGATTCTTCTTATCCAAATAGATTGAGATGTTGTTGCATTCATTTCTATATAATAAGCCTCATTTGTTAATAAGAAAATAATGGGTTGCTTCTTAGAAGCCCATGATATTACACCTGAACCCAAATGAAACACATAGCCTGGTGTGATCTTCCTATCATCTATACTTCCTACCCAGTCACTATCTGTGTAACCAATCAGCCTAAAATTATTTATAACATTATACAAAATAACATATCCCTTGGTTTCATTCACATACCTTAGGATTCTCTTACCCGCTTGTCAATGAGTGTCCTTTGGAGTCTCCCTAAATCTGGAAATCAGACTCACTGCATGTATTTTATTAGGCCTAGTTGTTGTCAAATACATCAAACTTCCAACCAAACTCTTAAACCTAGTCGGATCAACATTACTGCTACAATCTTCCTTGCTTAATTAAATACCTATGGTTGTTAGTGTTGGTGCAGGCTTGCTACCATACATTCTAAATCTCTTCAAGATCTCATTAGCATATCTTTCTTGACAGATATATATACCATTATTCATTTGTTTTATTTATATGCCTAGAAAATACCTCAAGAGACCTAAATTTTTCATCTCAAATTCTCTTTTCTTGGCCACATTAAAATCAGCAATGAGAAAATCATCATCCCCAATGAAAACTAAATCATCAACATATAAGACAACAATAATAATCTTACCATCAACTGTCTTGATGTAAAGAGTGATCTCACCATCACTTTCCCCAAAGCCATTGCTCATCAAATATGAGTCCATTTTGTTGTACCATGCCTATGGAGCTTTCTTAAACCCATAAAGAGCCTTCTTAAACCTATATACCTTTCCTTCATGACCCAAAAATTCATAACTTGGTGGCTGCTCCATATAAACCTCTTCATTTAACACTCCATTAAGGAAGGCAAACTTCACATCCATTTGAAATACCTTTAATTTGTGTTGGGGTGCAATAACTATGACTTCTCGCATGGTCTCCATTCTTGCAATGGGAGCATGTGTCTCATCATAGTCTCTCCCAAATTGTCATTTGTACCCCTTGACAACTAATCTTACCTTATGATGCTCTATTCTTACTTCGGCATTACTTTTGGTCTTATAGACCCATTTAACCCCAATGAATTGCTTGTTGTGATGCAAATCAGTTAGCTCCCAAGTATAATTCCTCTCTATTGCATCCATTTCCTCATCCATGGCCTCACACCTTTTCTCCTCTTTAATATTATCCTCAAAATAAATTGGATCACTATGAGAAAATAATGCAAAGTTCACATTTTCATCAAAATATTCTTCATACCTTCCACCTTGGTAGATTTCCCTTAGAATCTTGGTTTTCTCTGGCATTAGGGAGGTGAGAGTGGGGTGTGAACTCTCACTAATACTATTTATTTGTTTTGCAAACTCTGATTTTTACCATCGAGAGGTTTCAAGAGTCGATTCTCTAGTTGTCTCTGGCTGGTTGCCTTTTTGCCTATTTCTATCAAGGGATATCTAGAGTTGTTTGGAGCTCATTGTATTTTGTGAATTTTGTGACAATTTTCTTGACTTCCTATCTGCATCAGGAGTTGTCAAGATCTGTCAGGAGCTATTAGGGGTTGTCATTGCATCTTTCGGATCTTCATACTCATCATCATCATCATCATTGATGGGCACATTTTGTGAGGTGGATGAAGAGGTATCCACTAATCCATCCCATGACTCATTCTCTAAGAACTCAACATCTCTACTAATGATGATCTTCTTGGTCATGGGGTTTTACAATCTATATGCTTTGGACTCAACCCTATAACCCATGAAAATGCATTTCTCACCCTTATCATCCAACTTTTTCCTCTTTTCCTTTGACACATGAGCATATGCTACACACCCAGACACTCTAAGCTTATCAACCATCCACTTGCGCCTAGACCACACCTCTTGTGGAATCTTATCATGAACTACCTTGGTTGGACTTTTATTTATCAAATATATTGTTGTTTCTACAACCTCTCCCCAATACTCATTTGGGAGTCCTTTTTCCTTGAGCATGCTCCTTTCCATCTCAACAATGGTCCTATTCTTTCTCTCACCCACTCCATTTCATTGTGGAGTATAAGTGCTTGTGAGCTCCTTCTTGATACTATTTTGCTTGCAAAAATTCACAAAAGCATCAGAGGTATACTCTCCTCCATGAACCGACCTTAGGAAATTTATGCAATGTCCACTCTCCTTTTCGTCTTGGGCTTTAAACAACAAAAACTTATCAAAAGCTTCACTTATGCTTCAAAAAATAAACCCATGTTCTCCATCTGAAATCATCAATAAAGATCATAAAATATTGGCTGCCACCAATAGATATGGTTTGCATAGGGCCAACAAAATTAGTATGAGACAGCTCCAATGGTGCTCTTGCCCTTCTAGAGTTGCCTTTTTGAAAGGGTTGCCTAAGTTGCTTAATGAAAATGCAAGCCTCATACTTGGTACTAGGTTCTTCTATCATTGGTAAACCATTTGCCATTCTTTTCTTAGACAATAAACTCAAACCAACATATCCCAAGTGTCCATACATGAGATGCAATAGCTTGGAAGGGTCTTGAATGCTTCTCTTGAGGGCCTTTATATGTTGTACTACTATACATGCTTGCTTGGGAGGTGCAACGTTAGACTGAGAAGAGAAATAGGTCTCTATTCTCAAAGGAAACATCCAGTTCTTTGTCATTTGTTACACTATTGCAACAACTTTCTTACTCCCATCTTTCTCAAAAATGACACATTCACCCTTCTACATCAGCAACTTGTATCCATTTTGGATCATCTGTCCAACACTCATGAGATTATATTTAATGCTTGGAGCAAAATAAACATTCTTGATCTCCTTCTTCTCATCTTGCTTGGTGTGGATTATAGTAGATCCTTTGCCAACAACTAGAACTATTCTATTGTTCCCCATTTTTATCTCAAATTTGACATTTTTTTCAGTTAAAGAGAATAAACTCTCATTACCACTCATATGGTTACTGCAACCATTGTCCAAATACCACACTTCGGGGTTTCCTTCTCCACCAATGTTGCACATGATGAAGTCTATGGACTGATTATTTTCACCCACATTCACATCAGCCACATTAGCAATTTTCTTTGACTAATTGCCTTCCTTTTTCTAGCAATCTCTTGCATAATGCCCAAATTTATGGCAGTTAAAGCATTCTGCATTGCTCTTGTCATACCTCTAATTTGAACTATTTTTCTTTTTGCCTTGTTTGGAGTTATTTTGATATTTTCTTGCTCCCTCTTGGTTGTTTGCTCGTTCGAACCTATTTTCATTGCCATAGCCTCTGCTTCTTAAACTATTTTCACTGATTCTTCCTCTCCCCCTACCCCTCGCATTGTCTTGAGCTTTGAAAGATTTCTCTTGGGAAGAAGTAGCAGACCTTTTTAGGCATTATGCATGGGTTTGAAGAGAACCCATCAACTCATCAACTATCAACAATGATAAATTATTTACCTCTTTAGTGGCAATCACTATTGCATCAAACTTTAAAGGTAGACTTTAATGGATTTTTTCAACAATCCTCTACTCCTCCATGGTTTCTCCATTTTTCCTCAACTGGTTTCTATTTAAGCTAGAGACCCTTGTATGAAATTATTAAATGGACTCAATGTCATTCATTTGAAGAGTCTCAAAATATCTTCTAATCATTTGGAGCTTCACCAATCTAACTTTATCAGTCCCCTTATAGCTAGTTTGGAGGACTACCCATGCTTCCTTAGCATAGTTAGTCGTTATTCTAAAAAATATTGCCTCAATCAAGGTCACTTCAATCAAACTCAATGCCTAAGCATATTTCTGATGAATAATCATGGACACTAAATGCTCAACATATACTGAGAGGGGGGGGTGAATCAGTATAGACAAAAAAAATTTTAACAATTTAAACCGCAAAGACTATACTAACTGGTAAACAACATCACTGATCTAAATCAGGACACCATCGGTAAAACATAGTGAGACTGTGAAAGACATAAACCGGTAACAT
Source organism: Cryptomeria japonica (assembly GCF_030272615.1). Lineage (NCBI taxonomy): Eukaryota > Viridiplantae > Streptophyta > Pinopsida > Cupressales > Cupressaceae > Cryptomeria > Cryptomeria japonica. The sequence continues at coordinate 33,374,954 of NC_081410.1, read as the reverse complement.
TTAGATCTTCACAAATCCTAATATCTCATTTCCACTTCACCCATATGCTTAAACAAGTAATAAATCAGAAATATAATGACCACTAGATCAACATGCATTATCACTTGACAGAAAACACTAAAGCATCACATGAAAAATAATCGCACATGACACACTAATTTTTCATGTGGAAACCCAACTGGGAAAAACCACGGTGGGGATGAATACCCACAAGTTGTTCTTGAACTCTCTTAAATTCCACTCTATTAGGAGCCTAGTCCGGTTAAAGACTTTACAACACGTTCTGCTAGGAACCAATCTTGGTAGGGACCACCCAGTTAAGGGATGTCTAAATACCCAGTTAAAGGTTAAAACCCTGTTAAAGGTTACCTCACAAGAGAATTTAAAGAACTCAATGATTTTGAGTCACCCTGTTAAAGGATTTACAAAAAGCCTATTAAAGCTACCCGGTAAAGGGATTTTCCAATTGCTAAAATGGTTAGAAGTCAACAAGTAATACACTGATCTAATAACAACACTTAATGCCAAGGCAGATCCACTTTAGTTCCTTTACATTTGCAATCACACTCTACATATCTCTACTCACTGTAGTGGTCTAGCAAGAATCAAGTATCTCTTCACTTGGATACACACATAACATTTGCCAACAATCTCACAATGCAAATCATCATCAAACTTATAGACAACAATTAGGCTAGTAGCCAAAACCTAAAACCCTAAGCATCTAGGTTAACAATACAGTCGGTCCAATATTGACCGTTCAATCACATTGCATAGGATAAAACAATCTTGAACAAATCTCCAGACATTCTCCATCGTCCATTCTTCACCACTTCTGGAAGCTGATAACCCATCACACATTCTCCACCATTTACTGAGACTACGCACATTCCCAAGGTAGATAGAATCAATCTTCTTCATACAAGATCCTCAAGGAAATCCTTCACGCGCACAAGGTTGACGTGGCAACGTGATCTGATCTTCATTTCAATGTTAACTCATCACAGGATGTCATCGATCGAATCACCAAGACTTGAAATGCATCAACCGAAAACCCTGAAGCTAAGACTACCAACTGGTAGTCATATCAAATGAAATCCCGATGCAAACTTTGCATATACTCATTCACATTCCAACATACCAGTTCACCTTTTTGCATATACTGGTTCACTTCATACCATCATACTGGTTCTCTTGCCAGTTTCCTTTCTTCAATATATCGGTTCATACTTCAACATATTGACATCAATGACAACATACAATATCATCATGTCATCCATTCTGCACATATGCCAACAATCTCCCCCTTTGGCATTGATGGCAATTTACAAAGATATCTCTCCGCTTCACATCTTCTCCCAATCTCTTCTATATTATGTGTAGCCAATACTGCAGATATCTTCTTTGCTTCACATCTTCTCCCCCTTTGACAACAATGCCAAAGTGGAGGCACAAACATCCATGTTCCACTATGTTTCTCCCCCTGAGGAGTAGCATCCTTCAACACACCAATCCTAAAAAGATTTGACAATGCAATGCCTGATTGGTGTGGAGCACATACCTTTAATTCACCTCTTAAAGGGGCAGCACCCCTAATTCACCTCTTAAATAGGTAAATGTAGCCTTCGGTAGAGGCTTGGTGAATATATCTGCTAACTACTCCTTACTGGAAACATGTTCCAATACAACCTCTTTGTTTTGAACTTTCTCCCTCAAGACATGATATTTGAGCTCGAAGTGCTTGGTTCTAGCATGCAAAACTAAATTTTTATAAATATTAATTGCACTTGTGTTGTCACAAAATATACTCACCAGTTCTGATACAGGGACTTTGAAACCCCTTAATACATGCTTCATCCAAATTGTTTGAGTGCAGTTCATAAATGCTGCTACATATTCTACTTCTGTTGTGGATTGAGAGATACAACTCTGTTTTTTTCTGATCCATGAGACTAGTCTACCACCGAGAAAGAATGCACCACTGGTTGCACTCTTCCGATCGTCCACATTACCAGCCCAATCGGCATCTGTAAAACTTTGAGATTGAATTCATTACTATATGGATACCACAATCCATAATCTATAGTTCCCTTCAGATATCTAAGAATCCTCTTGACTGCTACCAAGTGGGATTCTCTTCGACTTTTCTAAAAACATACAACAATGCCCACTGCATGTGCAATGTTCAGTCTGCTGTGTACTACATAGTGCAACTTACCAGTCATTGACCGATAGTCTTTTGCATTCACCAATGCTGATTCATCTTCTTTTGACAATTTACAACTGGTCATCATTGGTGTACCAACCAGTTTGCTTTCTTCCATGCCAAAGGTCTTCAAAACCTCTTTGACATACTTGGACTGAGTGATAAAGATACCATCTTTCATTTGTTTAATTTGTAGTCCCATGAAGAACTTAATCTCTCTGATTACTGACATCTCAAATTCCTTCTTCATTTCATCTGCAAATGTATGGCTCATTTTGTCATCTCCACCAAAAATTATCTCATCAACAAACACTTCACAGATTAGAATCTGATCTCCTTCTGACTTCAGATAGATATTGCTATCTTCACTTGTTCTTTCAAATCCAATCTTCATAATATGTGAGTATACATGTTCATACCATGCTCTAGGTGCTTGCTTCAATTCATACAAGGATTTATGTAGCCTACACACCATATCACAGTCTTCTGATAGGGAAAACCCATCTGGCTACTTTATATACACTTCCTTTTCAAGTATTCCATTCAGAAATGTAGATTTTGCATCCATCTGATACACTTTGAATCTCTTGAAGGCTACATATGCAAGAAGCATTCGAACTCCATCCAATCTAGCTACCAAAGCAAAGGTTTCTCCATAGTCTTCTCCTTCTTCTTGAGCATATCCCTTACATACAAATCTTGCTTTGTTTTTCACCACTGTGCCATCTTCATTTAGTTTGTTTCTAAAAACCCATTTGGTGCCAATAACATTTTTATGCTCCAATCTGGGTACCAAAGACCATGTACCATTCTTTTCTATTTGGTCAAGTTCCTCTTCCATAGACTTAATCCAGTCTTCATCTTTATGTGCCTCTTTAAATTTTTTGGACTCAAATTCAGATATCATGCAAGAATTTTCTCTGACCTTTCTTCTTTTAAGAATTCATGCATCCTTATCTGCCATGATCTGCTTTGGATCATGATGTAACTTTACATACCTAGGAATTCTCTTGGTTGATTCCTCTTGCTTTTCCTCTTCATCCTCATCTTCATCTTCATCTACATCAACATCTACTGGTGTAGGAGCATTGTTACTTGTACTTGGTTGTTTTGCAACCGGTTCCCAGAAGGATACAACCGGTTAATCTACCGCTCGCTCACTACCGATTTCCTCAGGTTTCTCAAAGGTTTGATCAACTCTAACATTGATACTTTCAAAAATTCTCTAAGTTCTATTTTTAAAACAATTGAGAGCTTTTCTCTTGGTGGAATACCCTAGGAATGTTCCCTCATCACATTTTGCATCAAACTTGCTTTGGTGTTCGCTTCTCTTGATATAACATTTGCTACCAAACACTCTAAAGTAGCTTACTACAAGAGCCTTACCAGCCCAATACTCATAAGCATTTTTATCCTTACCTTTCTTCATGAGTACCGGTTCATAGTGTAGACTACAGTGCTTATTGCTTCTCTCCAAAAAGTGTGAGCAACCTTCCCTTGAACCAGCATCGTTCTAGCTGCTTCCACTATAGTCTAGTTGTTCCTTTTTGCTAGGTCATTCTATTGTGGAATCTGGGGGGCAGACAATTTCCTCTTGATGTCATTCTCTTCATAGTACTTATTGAATTCTCCAGAGGTGAACTCACCTCCTTGATCGATTTTAAGGCATTTAATCCTCTTACCACTTTCCTTTTCAACTAGTGCTCTAAAGGCTTTAAACTTTCCAAAAACTTCAGACTTGTCTTTCAAGAATGTGATCCACATCATTCTTGAGCAATCATCAATAAGAATCATAAAGTACCTATCTCCCTGAACACTCCTAGTTTTCATAGGACCACACAAATTAGTATGCACAAGATCAAGTAAATTATCTGGTGTGAAAGATTTACCTTTGAAGGTTGAGGAAGACATTTTCCCTAGTTAAAATTCTTTGCACAAAGAATTCTCCAGTTTGTTCAGCATAGGCAATCCTCCAACTGCCTTGATCTTACTGACCTTCACAATATTATCAAAATTTACATGGTAGAGTCTCCTATGCCATATCCAACTGTCATCAAACTAAGCCATTAGACATTGACTGATATTTGTATTCAACTAAAATAAGTTACCTTTGGTCTGCATACCAGTGGCCATCAATTCACCACTCTTTCCTTTTATTTTACATACTCCATCTTTGAATTCCAGAGTGAGCCCTTTATCATTAAGCTGAGAAACACTCAAAAGGTTATGCCTGAGACCTTCTACCCAATACACATTATCAGCACTATTTTTTCCATTTAGAGAGATGGACCCTTTTCCTTTTACCATACATGGTGCATCATTACCAAATCGGACTACACCTCCATCATACTCTTCTAGAGACAGAAACTTTCTCTAGTCACCAGTCATGTGGTGAGAACAACCACTTTCAATAATCCACTCATTAGAATTATCAAAGTGGGAGACAAGAGCCTTCTTGTCTGACACATCTTCCTTAACGGCTACAAACACTATTTCTTTGCTTTCTTCATCTTCTGATTCATCATCAGTGAAACCTTCATCAACTGTAACAAGACAGTTTCTCCTATTTCCTCCTTTGAACTTTTTAAACTTCTTCAGTTTGTCCTTATTATCACTATTAGGACAGTTGACAGTAATGTGTCCTATCCTATTGCAAGAAAAGAATTTCAAAGGGAGCTTGCCTCTGTATTTTCCAGTTCCCTTAGAAAGTCTCTTGGCTAGAAGAGCTTCAAACTCCATTAGAATCTCCTCATCATCCATATCTCTACTTTGTCTAGGTTCACAGCTAGTACTAGCTTCTTTTCCCTTTCTAGAAAGTGCAATAGATGCTCTAAAGGTTGAATCAGTCTTCTGAACATTGCCATCATAACTATTTAGCTCATATGTGGTCAACTTATCAATGATGGAATCTAGGGACACCTTTATCTTGTCAATAGATCTCAACTCCTGAATAGCAGCAACCCTTATTACATAGACCGGTAATAAGGTTCTCAAAACTTTGCTAACAACAGTGGAATCATCTATTGTACCTCCTGCACTCTTGATGTCTCCAACAATAGTTTTAATCCTTATCCCATATTGTTGAATGGTCTCTCCTTCAACCATCTGCATGTCTTCAAACTTTCCTCTAAGGCTTTCTTCCTTAGCTTGCTTCACATGCTCATCATTGCCATAAATAGACTCCAAAGTATCCCATACATCTTTGGGATTTTCTTTATCCTAAACATCTATAAACTCAACATCAGATAGATAGCTGATAAGAGCTTCCGTGACTTGCCCATTCTCCTAAATTTCTCTTCTTTGATCATTGGTGAGAGTACCGATAGGGACAACATAGTTCTAGTGTTGAGAGCCCATGATTTTAATGTATATCTCCATTATGTCCTTCCATATCTTAAATTTATCATTGTTGAGCTTAGGACCTTCCCTCTTCATCATTTAGAATATGATATTTTCCTCAAGCGGTTAAGCTTATAACAAAGAGGACCTGGAGGACGCTCTGAGACCAATTGATGAATAATGATGAATAGTAAATGCTCAATAGATACTGAGAGGGGGGGGAGAATAAGTATAGACAAAACTTCTTTAATAATTTAAACTACAAAGACTGTACTAACTTGTAAACAGCATCACCGATCTAAATCAGGACACCACCGATAAACACGGTGAGAATGTGAAAGACATAAACCGGTAACATTTATATCTTCACAAATCCTAATATTTCATTTCCACTTCACCCATATGCTTAAACAAGTAATACACCAAAAATATAATGACCACTAGATCAGCATGCATTACCACTTGACAAAAAACACTAAAGCATCACATGAAAAAGCATCACACATGACACACTATTTTTTTACGTGGAAACCCAACTAGGAAAAACCATGGTGGGGATGAATACCCACAAGTTGTTCTTGAACTCTTCTGAAGTCCACTCTGTTAGCAGCCTAGTCTAGTTAAAGACTTTACAACAGGTTCTGCTAGGAACCGATCCTACTAGGGATCACCGGGTTAAGGGATGGCTAAATACACGGTTAAAGGTTGGAACCTATTAAAGGTTACCTCACAAGAGGATTTGAGGAGCTCAATGATTTTGAGTCACTTTGTTAAAGGATTTACAGAAAGCCTGTTAAAGCTACCTGGTAAAGGGATTTTCCAACTACTGAAATGGTTAGAAGTCAATAGGTAATACACTAATCTGATAACAACACTTAATTCCAAGACAAATCTACTTTAGTTCTTTTACATCTGCAATCACACTCTATAGATCTCTACTCAATGCACCAGTTTGGCAAAGTATCTCTTCACTTGGATACACACATAGAATTTTCTAACAATCTCACAATGCAAATCATCATCGACCTTATAGACAACAATTAGGTTAGTAGCCAAAACATAAAACCCCAAGCATCTAGGTTAACAATACAGTCGGTCCAATCCTGACCATTCAATCACATTACATAGGATAAAACAATCTTGAACAAATCTCAAGACATTCTCCGTCATCCGTTCTTCACCACTTCTGGAAGTTGATAACCCATCACATGTTCTCCACCATTTACTGAGACTACACACGTTCTCAAGGTAGATAGAATCAATCTTCTTCATGCAAGATCCTCAAGGAAATCCTTCATGCACACAAGGCTAACATGGCAACACGATCTGATCTTCATTTCAATGCTAACCCATCACAAGATGTTGTTGGTTGAATCACACAGACTTGAAATGCATCAACTGAAAATCTTGAAGCTGAGACTACCAATCGGTAGTCATATCAAATGAAATCTTGATACAAACTTGGCATATATCAGTTCACATTCCAACATACCAGTTCACCTTTTCGCATATACCGGTTCACATCATCATATCGGTTCACTTCATACCATCATATCGGTTCTCTTACCAGTTTTCTTTCTTCAATATATCGGTTCATACTTCAGCATATTGACATCAATGACAACATACAATATCATCATGTCATCCAATTTTGCACATATTGTAAGGAAGTAAAGTAGCGGAAACAACTTCCTACACTAACCTTGAGAGGAGGGTAATGCAAAACTTTTCAGATCATTACAACAGTTACAAAAAATAGAAATAGATATAATAGCATTCATACCACAACACAATGATTTACGTGGGGAAAACCCTTTCGGGAGAAAAACCCCACCCTCCAAAAGCAGCTCAATATTTTATTCAGCAATCAAAAACAGATTACAAAATACTTGCAGAGCAAGCTCTTCGCAGGAGTACCATTAATCAGAGATTCAGAGGCAACTCAATAGCCATAAGACTCTTACACACAACCTCTATCTCACACACCTCATAAATAGGAGATACAATACAAGAAACCGTCAAACGGTATTACAAAACCATGGGCTAAAACCACCCAATAAGGTGTAGCCGACCTTATCTCCCTTCTAGATGCCCTATGACATGTTAAAGCACATATCAACACGTGTTGCTCCCTTTTACAGCTCATTTATGTATTCGATACAAATTATTTTTCCTATTTCAGGAGTACAAACTTCCGGAGGCCATAACTTGAGAACCGGGTGTCCGATTGACGAACCGTTTGAAGCGCCGGAAAGCTCGTGTAGTGCTCTATCACCTCGTAACCCGCTTCGCTGGTTACAGCAACTTTTCAGGGCATTTCGGAGCCTCTAAAGTCCCCAAAATTAAGTTTAAACATTTTATTGCACCCCTCCAAGACGAAAACTTTAATATCTTCAAAACTAGCTGTGACCTTGCGACGCAACTTTACCGGAATGCTTATCTAGCCAACCAGAAGCTTCAGGGAGAGTTTCGCACCATTTCGTGCTCAAATAAAAACTTACTATAAATAGTAACCTCGCATAAATGCAAGGTTGAGACACCATTTTTCCCAACAAATCTCCCACTTGTCGAACACCTTGGATGAGCGGAAGGGAATGTCAACACAATGAATCAATTGCTAGGGGCCATAAGGCCCATAGACTCTGAACACCATCTGAACTTTTCTGTGCTCACAGCCTTAGTTAAAGCATCTGCAACATTCATCAAAGTGTCCACCTTAACCAGCTTCACCCTACCATCTTCGACCATATCTCTAACAAAATGATACTGAACATCAATATGTTTGGTCCGGGCATGAAATGTCGGGTTCTTAGCTAGGCTAATTGCACTCTGACTGTCACAGTAAACTGTCACTGTACCTTGTTTTATTCCAATATCCGAACACAGTCTCTTAGGCCAAATGGCCTCTTTACAAGCATGAGTAGCTGCCATATACTCTGCTTCAGTAGTGGATAAAGCAACCACAGCCTGTCGCTTACTCATCCAACTAATTGCACCACCAAACACTGGTGGATCTTCTGCTATCAATATCACCTGCCCAATCTGAATCCACATAACCATGGATATCAAGGGAAGTCATGTCTCCAACTGAATTACCATGATAACACAAAGAATATTCTGAAGTACCCTTCAAATATCTGAAGACTCTTTTGACTGCATCCCAATGAATTCTACCAGGATTAGACATATATCTAGAAAGTACTCCCACTGCTTGGGCAATGTCTGGTCTAGTACAAACCATAGCATACATCAAGCTTCCAACCGCACTCTGGTAAGGCACTCTGCTCATGTCTTCCATCTCCAATGGGGATGTAGGACAATCTGAAATAGATAGTTTCATTCCAACTGTAAAAGGAACACTCAATGGTCTACAATTTTTCATGTTGAACCTCTGTAACACTGAATTCACATACTTACTCTGGCCTAGCCATAGCTTTCTGTTCACCCTATCTCTTCTAATTTCCATCCCAAGAATGTGCTTTGCTGCACCAAGATCTTTCATTTCAAATTTAGCAGCGAGCTGAGACTTCAGTTCTGAAATCATACCTTTCCCTTTACCAATGAATAACATATCATCAACATACAATGCAATGAATAAGAAATGATCACCATAAGATTTATAATAAACACAGTGATCTGATTTAGAACGTTCAAATCCCAAACTCAACACATATGTATCAAATTTCTGGTACCACATCCTAGGACTTTTTTTGAGGCCATACAAAGATTTCTTCAATTTACAGACCAAATTACTTTTGCCTTTCACCACATAGTGCTCCGGCTGTGTCATATAAATATCTTCCTCCAAATCACCATGAAGGAAAGCAGTTTTCACATCCATTTGCTCAACCTCTAAATCATAAGCAGTAGCAATAGAAAGCAAAAATCTAATGGACGTCATTTTTGCAACAGAAGAAAATATCTCACCGTAATCAACACCCTCAACCTGAGAGTAGCCTTTTGCAACCAACCTTGCTTTATACTTCTCAATGCTTCCATCTGAACCAATCTTTTTCTTGAACACCCATTTACAACCAACAGGTTTTCGTCCTTCAGGCAATGGTACAAGATCCCATGTATCATTCTTTTTCAAAGCTGCCATTTCTTCCTCCATAGCAATCTTCCAAGATTCTGCATCATTCATACCTAATGCCTCTTCTACAGATTTTGGTTCATCCACACTAGTATTCAGAGCAAAAATACATCTCCAATCATCAGGTGAATACCTTTCAGGTGGTTGTCTATGTCTTGTAGACCTTCGAACAAGCTGAGTTGGAGGTTCTTCCTCCTCTTCTGAAGATTCAGAGCTAGACGAGCTCTCCTCAAATTCTTGCCTATCTAGGGGTCTCGATTCAACTCTTTCAGGTGTAGAAGGAAGTTGAATCACATCTTCTTTTTTAGTCTGTTCTGGCTGCAATGTAACAGAAGGAGACTTAATTTCTCTAAAAATAACACTTCTACTGTGAATTACCTTTTGTGCAACAGGGTCCCAAAGCTTGTATCCTTTCACACCATAACTATACCCGATGAAGATACATTTCACAGCCTTGTTCTCCAACTTTGTTCACTTCTCCTTTGGCACATGTGCATATGCCTCGCAACCAAAAACTCTAAGATGTCTCAATGAAGGCTTGTGACCTGACCATGCTTCCATAGGCATTTTATCAACAAGAGCTGATGTAGGAGACCTGTTAATCAGGTAGCAAGCAGTGGCAACAGCTTCAGCCCAAAACTTTTGTTCAAGACCAGCACCACTCAACATACTCCTAGCCTTTTCCATCAGTGTCCTGTTCATTCTTTCTGCAACTCCATTCTGCTGTGGAGAATACGGAGTTGTCTTCTGCCTGTTAATTCCACAGTCTTTACAGAATCTATCAAAATCATTAGAGCAAAACTCACCACCATTATCAGTTCTCAAACATTTTATTTTCTTTCTAGTCTGCAACTCAACCATTGCTTTAAATTCTTTAAAATGACTAAAAACTTCAGATTTACTCTTTAGAAAATATACCCATGTCCTTCTACTAAAATCATCAATAAATGAAACATAATATGTGGATTTTCCAATCGAAGAGACATCTACTGGACCAAACACATCAGAATGGATAAGGTCCAAAACACCACAAGTTTTATGAGAACTCGAGTAAAACTGAATGCGGTTTTGTTTTCCATAAATGCAATGCTCACAGAAATCAAAGTCAAGATTACAATCATTCAAACCTTCAACAAGGTTTTTATTTCTCAAGGTCCTTAGACCCTTTTCTCCAATGTGGCCAAGTCTCTGGTGCCATAACATAGTCTTCTCTGCAGGTAACTTTGCTTCAGATGAAAGTGCACCCTTAGGTACCCAAAAACCATTTCCATCTGCTGAAGGTGAAACCTTCAAATCTTCCAGTGGGGTATCCATAGATTTACTTTTTACAGAAGTGCTATTACACTCAACAGTGTATGCTTCAAGCTTATACAAAGTGCCAAACCTGACACCTCTAGCAACTACCATAGCACCCTTAATCATCTTACATCCTGTTTCAGAAAAGACTACCTGCACACCTGCATCTATTAGTTTGCTCACAGATAACAGGTTTCATTTTAATCCAAGGATATGCAACACACCATTAATCCTTTTTATTCTACCATTAGAAAACCTGATTCTAACTTTACCTCGACCAACAATGTCTAAATGTGAATCATCACCCAAGTACACCTTACCTCCATTGAATCCTTCATATTCAGAAAACCAATCTCTATTGGAAGTCATATGAAAAGATGCACCTGAGTCAATTAGCCAGGCATCATTACCTGCATGAGTCGCTAAAGCCGCAATAAATGCATCGCCATCTTCCTTGTCGGACTCAGAATCAGAATCGAACTTTTTCTTTTTCTTCTTCTTTTCTTCTTTGCAATCCTTACGGATGTGACCCGGTTTACCGCAATTCCAGCAAATGACTTTGGACTTTCCAGGAGATTTCGATCTCCCTTTGGATTTGGACTTGCCACGCTTCTCATTCTTCTTGCCTTTCTCCTTAGGTCTTCCATGAACAGTTAGGGCTTCCTTTGAACTGATGGATACCTTCCTTTGCATCTCTTCACCGAGTAGGGCACCCACCACGTCTTCAGATTTCAAAACAACAGAAGTACTACCGATAGCCATAACAAGAGAATCCCACGAATCAGGCAAAGAACAAAGCAAGATCTGACATTTCTCCTCCTCGTGCATCTTAACACCGATGGATACTAATTGAGCCACAATCATATTGAATGCTTCTAGGTGGTCTGCAATTCATCCACCCTCTTCCATCTTCAAGGAATACAATTTCTTTCTTAAGAAAATTTGATTTAATAAAGATTTCACTTGATACATCTCACCAAGCTTAGTCCATAGCTTCTTTGCAGAGTTCTCTTCATGGACATTGATTAGAACAGAGTCTGCCAGGCACAGTCTGATTAGACCCTTGGCTTTTCGGTCCATAACATCATACTGAGCTGCCGCAGTAGGATCTGAGGGCCTTTGGACATTCGCATCAACAGCATCCCAAAGATCTCGATCTATTAGCAGATCTTCCATCTTCAGCTTCCACATCTCAAAATTACTTCCATTAAATTTCTCCACCTCTATTCTCCCTGACGAACTCGCCATCTGAATATTCCTGCAACAAGATCAAAAAATGTCTTCTGCACAAGCTCCCACTCAAATCTGGATTAGTTCAAAAAACCCAACTGCCCACAATTGAAACCAAAGGTGATCAGGCTCTGATACCACTTGTAAGGAAGTAAAGTAGCGGAAACAACTTCCTACACTAACCTTGAGAGGAGGGTAATGCAAAACTTTTCAGATCATTACAACAGTTACAGAAAATAGAAATAGATATAATAGCATTCATACCACAACACAATGATTTACGTGGGGAAAACCCTTTCGGGAGAAAAACCCCACCCTCCAAAAGCAGCTCAATATTTTATTCAGCAATCAAAAACAGATTACAAAATACTTGCAGAGCAAGCTCTTCGCAGGAGTACCATTAATCAGAGATTCAGAGGCAACTCAATAGCCATAAGACTCTTACACACAACCTCTATCTCACACACCTCATAAATAGGAGATACAATACAAGAAACCGTCAAACGGTATTACAAAACCATGGGCTAAAACCACCCAATAAGGTGTAGCCGACCTTATCTCCCTTCTAGATGCCCTATGACATGTTAAAGCACATATCAACACGTGTCGCTCCCTTTTATAGCTCATTTATGTATTCGATACAAATTATTTTTCCTATTTCAGGAGTACAAACTTCCGGAGGCCATAACTTGAGAACCGGGTGTCCGATTGACGAACCGTTTGAAGTGTCGGAAAGCTCGCGTAGTGCTCTATCACCTCGTAACCCGCTTCGCCGGTTACGAAAACTTTTCAGGGCGTTTCGGAGCCTCTAAAGTCCCCAAAATTAAGTTTAAACATTTTATTGCACCCCTCCAAGACGAAAACTTTAATATCTTCAAAACTAGCTGTGACCTTGCGACGCAACTTTACCGGAATGCTTATCTAGCCAACTAGAAGCTTCAGAGAGAGTTTCGCACCATTTTGTGCTCAAATAAAAACTTACTATAAATAGTAACCTCGCATAAATGCAAGGTTGAGACACCATTTTTCCCAACACATATGCCAACAATTTCCTCCTTGTCTCCCTCAACTGGTACTTCTGATTGTTTGAGAGGGAAACATACTGAGCTGGATCAGTTGTATCCACAAACCCAGTGATGCAAAGTTCCCACAAATCATTTGTAACCATGATGGTCTTCATCTTCTTGGTCCAAACATCATAATTTTGTCCATTAAAGGATGGTGGTTGTTGCCAACTCTTTCCTTCATCTCCAGCCATGTCTCCTACATACAAAATTCAAACACGTAGAAAAATAAAATGCCCAACTCACAAGGATTTAGGCTCTATATCTCCGATACCATGTCAAAAAAAATTAAAATAGTGCCTAGAAATGCAAATCCAACACAAATAAATGTAGGAGACATGCAAATTTGTTTTCTTTTTATTAAATGATTGGAGAAAACTACAAAAAACAAACTCAAGAATAAAATACAGACTACTGTTGGCATTATGTGAACTGGTATGAGGACATGATGACATTGTATGTTGTCATTGATGTCAACATGCTGAAGAAGAAAGAACCAGTATATGTGAGAACCGCTATGTTACCAAGAACCGGTATAACATTGTGAACCAGTATATGTGCCAAAGTGAAGCGGTGTACCTGCATGTTGATATGGGAACTGGTACATGGAAGCTTTGTATGACTACCGATTGGTAGTCTCAACTTCAGGGTTTCTGGTTGAAGTGCTTCAAGCCTATGTGACTCAACCAGTGACTTTATGTGATGAGTTAGCATTGTAATGAAGAAAAGATCATGTTGCTACATCATCCTTGTGCACGTGGAGGATCTTGCATGAAGGAGATTGTTCCTATCTACCTTGGGAATGTGCGAAGTTTGTAAATGGTGAAAACGTGTGATGGGTTATCAGCCACCATGAAAGCGGTGGAAAATGAACGATGGAGAACGTCTTGATATCAGTTCAAAACTATTGCATTTAATGCAATGTGCTCAACGGTCAGGATTGAACCATTTGAATTGCTTAACCTAATAGGTTTAGGGTTTAAGGTTTATGCTACTGACCTATCTTTTTCCTATAAGGTCGATATTGTGTTTCTTTCTGAAGTTGTTGGTAAAAGTTGTATGTGTGTATCCAAGTGAAGAGATACGTGATTCTTGCCAGACCAGAGGAGAGAAGTGATACCTACAGAGTGTAAGTGCAGAAGGTGAAGAGGATCTAAAGCGGATCTGCATTGGCATTGAGTGTTGTTACCAGATCATTGTAATACCTATTGATCTCTAACCACTTCAATAGTTGGGAAATCCCTTAATAGGGTAGCTTTAACTGGCTTACTGTAAATCCTTTGACAGGGTGACCCAAAACCATTGAGTTCTTGAAATCCTCTAACAAGGTAACCTTTAACATGGTTTAACCCTTGACCAGGTATTCTAGCCATTCCTTAACCGGGTGATCCCTAATAGGATCGGTTCCTAATAGAACCTATTGTATCTGTCTTTAACTGGACAAGGCTCCTAACAGAGTGGACTTCTAAAGACTTCAAAAATAGCTTGTGGGTATTCATCCCCACCATGGTTTTTCCCAGTTGGGTTTCCACGTGAAAAATCTATGTGTCATGTGTAGTGTTATTCATGTGATGGTTTAAGTGACTTGTGTCTTAAGGTAAATCATGTTGATCTAGCTGTATATATATTTTGATGATAGATTATCTATTCATGCACTAGGGTGAAATGGAAATGAAGTATTAGATTGTATGAAAAGATAAGCGTCAACCGGTTTATGCTTGTCTCAGTTATTCTGGTTTTTGTCGGTTGTACTCTATTTAAGACCAGTGTTACTGTTTGTCTGCCAAAGCATAGTGTCTGCTGACAAACCGGTTTTAGGAATGTGTTTTTGTCTATACTTATTCACCCCCCCTCTCAGTACTGGTTTGGTACTATCCATTCATCATTGAGTTATCAATTGGTATCGGAGCGTCCTCCAGATCCTCTGTGTTATAAGCTTAACCGCTTGAGGAAAAGATACCAGTCTAATGATGGAGAGGGAAGGTCCAAAGTTCAATAGAGATAATTTCAATATATGGAAAGATAGAATAAAGATATACATCAGAAGCATGGGTGCTCAACACTGGAGCTATGTTGAGAATGCTTATGTTGCCCCTACCAGTACTCTCACCGATGACCAAAAGAGAGAGATGCAGGAGAATGAGCAAGTCATGGAAGCCCTAATTAGTAGTTTATCTAACATTGAGTTTATTGATGTCCAATATAAAGTAAATCCCAAAGAAGTATGGGATACTCTTGAAAATATCTATGGAGGTGATGAGCATGTAAAACAAGCTAAGGAAGAAAGCCTTATAGGGAAGTTTGAAGGCATGCAGATGGTTGAAGATTCCACTGTGGTAAGCAAAGTTCTAAGATCCTTATTACCGGTCTATGCAATAAGGGTTGTTGCTATTCAGGATTTAAGATCAATAGACAAGACTAAGGTATCCCTAGACTCCATCATTGTAAAGTTGATAGCCTATGAGGTAAATAGTTTTGATGGCAGTGTTGAAAAGATTGAATCAGCTTTTAAAGCTTCTGTTGTACCATCCAAAAAAGGAAAAGAAGCAAGCACCAGTGGTGAACCAAGAAAGAGAAGAGAAATGGATGATGAGGAGATTTTGATGGAATTTGAAGCTCTTCTTGCTAGGAAACTTCCTAAAGGAACCGGTAAATACAGAGGTAAGCTCCCTTTGAAATGTTTTTCTTGTAACTGGATAGGACATATTTTTATAAACTGTCTTAATGGTGACAACAAGGACAAACCGGAAAGGTTCAAGAAATTCAAAGGAGGAAACTGGAGAAACTGTTTTGTGGCAGTTGATGAAGGTGTCATAGATGAGGAATCAGAAGATGAAGAAAATGAAGATATTGTGTTTGTTGCTATAAAGGAAGATGTGTCAAACAAGAAGGCTCTTGTCTCCCACTTTGATAATTCCAATGAGTGGATTATTGACAGTGGTTGTTCTCACCATATGGCTGGTGACCGGGGCAAGTTTCTATCCTAGGAAGAGTATGATGGTGGTGTGGTGCACTTTGGTAATGATGCACCGTGTATGGTCAAAGGCAAAGGGTCCATCTCTCTGAATGGAAAGAGTAGTGCTGATAATGTGTATTGGGTTGATGGTCTCAAACACAACCTTCTGAGTGTTGCCTAGCTGAATGATAGTGGTCTCACTGTGGAATTCAAGAATGGAGTGTGCAGAATCAAAGGAAAGAATGGTGAATTGGTGGTTGGTCGCGCCCACAAAAGGATATGAAAATCACAGTAAAACCTTCCCTAGGAATTGGGCATTCCAATAGGTGACCAATATCTTTCTCTGTAGACGTTCATTTACTTGTCAAACCAGGGGACGTATACTTTAAATGGCGCAACAAAATATATGCACTAGGAACTCATTTTGGTCAAATCTTAGCAGCGTAGGTAATGCAAAGCTCTTTAACTCAACTATGATTTGATTAAAACAGAAATCATGATAACTACAACTAAAACACAAACTATGAACTGGCCTTATGCTGTAGGAACAGGCATAGTGATGGATTCCTTGTGCTGCAGGAGCAATGTAAAGCTGAGTTTGTATAAAAACTTTAAAGATGAAAGCAAACTGAAGCTTAACAGGAAAAAACAACTAACTAACTAGCTATAGATACCTACTAAGTGGGCCCCCTTAGCAAGCATCTCCTGATTACACAGATGCTAAACTCAGAACTTCATTGAACTTTATTCATAAAAACAAAATGATATACATTGTTTTGTTGATATGGAAACTAACAACAAACTCTGTCTCTCGTTAAACAAATTCTGTCTTTCATTATCATATTGATTCTTACATGATATCTACTACTCTGATTCTATCTTATTCTAACTCTCCTCTCCCTTTTTTCTCGCACAGGAGGAGAACTTTATTTAAAAATAGGAGAGCAACTAACTAACTAACTCCATCAAGGAAAGACGTGGAAGTAAAATATATCCCCGAATCAAGGAACAAACTCCATAAATGAATTTATGTGTTCAGCCCGATCCAAAGAGAATCTAGCGCTCCACTCTTTCCAGATTAACTATCATTAAAATTCTTTCCCATGGTTTCGGTCAAAGAGTCTTCGTCGAAGCTCCCTCGAAGTCATGCAGGAAATGGACTTTACTGCAAGGCCGAGATCGGCTACGCTTGACTCGATCGTTCTTCAACAACCTGCGAAACAAAAGGTAACAGGCAACAAAAAAAGGCATATGGCACATACACGATATCTATTCATTAATCACACATTTAAATCTACTTCATCATTCAAAAACTGTTTACGATATACCAGTCATTTTAGGGAGTCAACGGGGCAATAAATGCAATCAAGTCAACACAATGAGCTGCAGGAATATAAACGCATCTTGCTACAGGATATCCCAAAAAAAGGTTTCAACAAAGTCTTAACATCCATGAAATAACAAAAGTAAAGGCATTTAAAAGTTCATCATAACATCCAAATTATGAGCATATTTTAAGCTCATCAATGGCCACCGGCATGCAGACCAAAGGTAACCTATTTTAGTTGATTGCAAATATCAGTACATGTATTATGGCCAAGTTCGATGACAGTTGGATCTGGCATAGGAGACTCTGCCATGTAAACTTTGATAACATTGTGAAGGCCAGTAAGATCAAGGCAGTTAGAGGGTTGCCGGTGATGAGAAAACTGGAAAATACCTTGTGCAGAGAGTGTCAACTGGGGAAAATGTCTTCCTCAACCTTTAAAGGTAAACCTTTCATTGTTGACAATTTAATTGATCTTGCGCATACTGATTTGTGTGGTCCTATGAAAACTAGGAGTGTGCAGGGTGATAGGTACTTCATGATTCTCATTGATGACTACTCAAGAATGATGTGGGTCACATTCTTGAAAGATAAGTTTGAATCTTTTGGAAAGTTCAAAGCTTTCAGAGTATTAGTGGAGAAGGAAAGCAGTAAAAGGATCAAGTGCCTTAGAACAGATCAAGGAGGGGAATACACACTTGGTGAATTCAACAAATACTATGAAGAACATGGCATCAAGAGGCAACTGTCTACCCCCCAGACTCCATAGCAAAATTTCCCTTGCAGAGAGTAATAACCAGACTGTGGTTGAAGCAGCAAGAACAATTCTGATTCAAGGAAAGGTTGCTCACACCTTTTGGAGAGAAGCGGTGAGCACTGCAGTCTACACAATGAACCAGGTACTCATCAAGAAAGGTAAGGATAAAACTCCTTATGAGTATTGGACCGGTAAGACACCTGTGGTTAGCTATTTTAGAGTGTTTGGTAGCAAATTTTACATCAAGAGGAGCAAACACCAGAGCAAATTTGATGCAAAATGTGATGAGGGAATATTCCTAGGGTATTCCACCAAGAGAAAAGCTCTCAAGTGTTTCAATAATAGGACTCAGAGAATTATGGAAAGCATCAATGTTAGAGTTGATGAAAACTCTGAAAAACTTGAGGAAACCAGTAGTAAGCAAGTAAGAGATGAAGCGGTAGTAACCTTTTAGGAACCGGTTGCTAGTCAACCAAGTACCAGTAATAGTGTTCCTACACCAGAAGATGTAGATGTTGATACTGATGGAGATGAGGATGAAGAAGAAAAGAAAGAGGAATCTATTAAGACCATTCCTCAGTATGTCAAGTTGAATCATGATCCTAAGCAGATCATAGGAGATAAGGATGCAGGAATCCTTACAAGAAGAAAGGTCAGAGAAAACTCATGTATGATCTCTGAATTTGAGCCTAAATCATTCAAAGACGCACATAAAGATGAAGACTAGATCAAGGAAATGGAAGAGGAACTTGACCAGATAGAGAGTAATGGTACATGGTCTTTGGTACCCAGACCGGAGCATAAAAATGTCATAGGTACCAAATGGGTTTTCAGAAATAAGCTAAATGAGGATGGCACAGTGATTAGAAACAAAGCCAGGCTGGTGTGTAAAGGATATGCCCAAGAAGAAGGAGAAGACTATGGAGAAACCTTTTCTCCTGTAGCCAGATTGGAAGGAGTTCGTATGCTTCTTGCATATGCATCTTTTAAAGGATTCAAAGTATATCAAATGGATGTAAAATCTACATTCCTAAATGGTGTACTTGAAGAGGAGGTGTATATAGAGCAACCAGATGGGTTTTCCCTATCTGAAGATAGTGACATGGTGTGTAGGCTACATAAAGCCTTATATGGTCTAAATCAGGCACCTAGAGCATGGTATGAATGCATGCACTCCCATCTTGTGAAGATAGCAATATCTACTTGAAATCTGAAGGAGATTAGATCCTGATCTGTGAGGTATTTGTTGATGACATTATCTTTGGTGGAGATGAGAAGATGAGTCATGAGTTTGCAGATGAGATGAAGAAAGAGTTTGAGATATCACTCATAGGGGAGATTAAGTTCTTCACTGGACTGCAGATTCAGCAGATGAAAGATGGAATCTTTATCACTTAGTCCAAGTATGTCAAAGAGGTGTTGAAGACCTTTGGCATGGAAGATAGCAAACCAGTTGGTACACTGATGGTGACTGGTTGTAAAATATCCAAAGAGGATGACTCAACATTGGTTAATGAGAAGGAATACCGATCAATGATTGGTAAGTTGCATTATGTAATGCATAGCAGACCAAATATTGCACATGCAATTAGCATCACTGCAAGGTTCCAAAAAAGTCCAACAAAATCCCACTTGGTTGCAGTCAAGCAGATTCTTAGGTATCTAAAGGGAACTATTGATTATGGATTGTGGTATCCATATAACAAGGATTTCAACTTGAAAGTATTCATAGATGCTGATTGGGCAGGTAATGTGGATGACCAGAAGAGAACAACCGGTGGTGTATTCTTTCTCGGTGGTAGATTGGTCTCATGGATGAGTAAGAAGAAGAGTTGTATCTCCTAGTCTACAGCGGAAGTAGAGTATGTTGCAGCTTTCATGAACTACACTTAGACAATTTGGATGAAGCATGTATTAAATGGCTTCAAAGTTCCTGTATCTGAACTAATAAGTATATTTTGTGACAATACTAGTGCAATTAACATCTCCAAGAATCCGGTTTTACATTCTAGAACCAAGAACTTTGAGCTTAAGTATCATGTGTATCTAGTTGTTTATATATTTTGATGATAGATTATATGTTCATGCACTAGGGTGAAATGGAAATGGATTATTAGATTGTATGAAAAGATAAGTGTCAACTAGTTTATGATTGTCTCAGTTATTATGGTTTTTGCCAGTTGTACTCTGTTAAAGACCGGTGTTACTATTTGTCTGCCAAAGCATAGTGTCTACTAACAAACCGGTTTTAGGAATGTTTTTATCTGTACTGATTCACCCCCCCTCTCAATACCGGTTTGGTACTATCCATTTATCATTAGGTTATCAACTACTAATTCTATAGCCAGTGATCAAGAGTTGCATTCAACTACACAAAACAAAACTTCTCAGAGCTGACTACAAATCAATGCTCACTTGGAGCTACTTACAATCAAGAGAAATCACTACCCCATTGATAGGCCACAAAGTCAGAAGAAATCTTTTCTCTAATGACAAAATACTTACACACCTACCGACTGTTGTTGTCTAACTTCTATTCTCTCCACTCAATATGGAGCTACACTTCTTTTGGAGCTTTTGCTAAACTCTCTACTTACACAATCTGGAGAACTTTCTCTCATTTTTTCTTAGGGTTGTCTTCTCAAAAATTCAAATCAACTACCTTATTAACTTCTTTACAATTGCAGTTCACGTTAGTAGATATTGGGATGGATATACCAACACAATCTCTTCCAGGTTGTTTCTATTATAGCACTCGTAATAAATAGGTGGAGATTACCTGGGGGCTTGGTGGTTCAGACAACATTAAATTCCAACATGCTAGGGTTTGTACTATTTTTTATACTGAAAAATGCTTATGTGGCTTTGATAGATCCCTGACCATGAATGAGGTTAGTTTGGTTCTAGGGTTTTTGGTTCACTTCAATGTGTCTTATGAGGAATTGGGGTTCTCCTAGATGCTTCTATGGAGTGAGGTGGTATCTATTTTTCTGTTTGGGTGTCACTTGGATGGCTCCCCTCTGACTATGTCGACTCTTCATACAACCTTTAGGTCAGGTTTTGAATGCCTTTGATTCTTCTAGTTGGGGGCTTTTGTTGTTTAGATCCAAAATATTTCCCTTCGATTATGGATGAAGGGATAAACCACCCAATGTTCATAAACAATGTAATAGAGAATAACATAGAAATTTGTAAGGAAAAATTCAATTCATGCTATGCCTATTGATGTGTTTAAATATCGATCCCCCTCACTTGAAGTGATCCATGTCAACCTCACAGGTCCCAAAGTTGGTGTAATGTGTCTATGAATTTTGTTTTCTTGAGAGGGATCCAATGCTAGTGGGAATAGGTCTGGACCTATCTAGATATTATTTAGCCTCCTATCAATCACATAATATGCTCGAAAGATGTCCGCATGATTTTGTAACTTGGTCTATTTTGGTTTCTTCCAGGATGCTCCTATGTCACTGTAGATAAAACTTCAAACAACATAACAAGGGTTTTTGCGAAAATATTCTTGACTATTACATACCTTTGTTTTCCATTTAGCACTAGCATGAAGTTAAAATGAAAACTAAAACCTAAACTACAAATAAGAAGCAAAAATGATTATAAAATTTAAATTATTTCAAGCCAAGGCTTGACAAGTGAAACAAATCTAGACCAATGCCCTATCCACTATAAAGTCATAATGCAGTTACTCTTTCCAATAATAACCTAAACACAAGTTCAATGGCTATTAAATCATTAATGCCTTATAGTAATGAGATCAATAATTAGAAATACTATTAATTGTCTTATAGATCTAAAATATAAACACAAGTTCCATAGTAATCAACTAAACATAAATTTAATTTGTTGATTGAATAGAAGTAATCAATTAAAAGCACATCATAACAAATGTGCAATGAAAACCCTACAAATTCTTGATTATTCAACTTTTGAAGACATTGATATATATTTTTGAGACATTAACAACATAGAATATATTCATGTGTATACAAATTGAACTATTTTTCTTTAAGAGAAAGAAAATTGCATTATTCCTTAAACTTTTAAGATCCCTAAACTAGATATGCATCATTGCCCAATGCCTTTTCTAAAATAGCAATTGGAACTAGAACCCTATACAAAGAAAAAGAAAGAGAATAAACAAAAATGAAGAAAGTCCTAAAAATAAACCTACGTATGACACTTGGCAATCTTCTCTTGATTTGCAACAAGAATTTGGAATCTTCTTATTTCACTCATCTTTTATCTTCCCTTGATCTACATACATTTTTTATTTGCAATAATAGTCTTTGTCTTATTCTTCATTCCTCATACTCTGTGAAAATATTTCACTTGGGTGAAAATATTTTATAGCTACACATTACCCTCATTAGTAAAAATAAGACTTCTGAATGAAAACTCACAAGGCAAGTAAATAAAAATCCCCCCTCAAAATGTGCACATTTGGTACAAATTATATATTTTTATGACATTTGGGATCCTTTGCGACCATCAACGTTAGCACTCTACACTCAAAATGATTTAGCTTGTCCTCTATCCATCATAATTTGTTCTGAATATTTTGAAATCTCCTTGTTACATCACTATACTCTATCTTCTTAATCCATCTCTGAAATAATCAGTTTTTCAAGTTTGCAGAATAAACACCTGTCTAGCAATTTTACTCTCAATATCCCCTTGATCTAATGAAATTAGTTTTGTATTCATCCAACCTAAATATTATTTCTTGTAATTTGTTTATTATCTACTCATATGTTTCTCAACATTCCTTCATCACCCTCAAGAAACAATTGAACAAACTGATGGTTTCACATTTACAAAGGTTAAGTCCATGTTTGTTCATATGCACACTTCTCATTGAGAAGTTGACTATTACATTTCTTGTTATAGTCCCATCCTCTCAACATAGTTCCAGTCAAACTCATGCATGCGTGTGCAAATGAGGTTTGAAGCACCTCATAGGATTCTATGCCCAAGTATGCTACAACCTGTATAAGATGTAAAGTACAAATGTCAAGAAATTGGCAACATATCGCTCTAAGAGGTTGCCCTCTAGTTTCAAGAATGACCCACTATATAAGAGAAAAGTGGTGACATCTTTCTCTAAGAGGTTTCCCTCTAGTTCCAAGAATATCCCACTATATAAAAGGAAAGTGGTGACATCTCAATCTGATAATGACCCACTGTACAAGGAAAAAGTGGCAACATCTCATTCTGAGAATGACCCACTATGAATAAAGAAAAGTGGCGACATCTCATTCTAAGAATGACCCACTATGAAAAACCAAAAGTGGTGACATCTTGTTATGAGAATGACCCATTGTATAGGAGAAAAGTGGCAATATCTCATTCTGAGAATGACCCACTATATAGGAGAAAAGTGGTGACATCTCATTCTGAGAATGACCCACTATATAAGAGATACAACATGCAAGAGAAATATAATACAAAAGGAGAAGTGTGGGTGCCCCCCCCCTTAAGATGCCAACATAGTTTAATATCGATATCTTAATAAGGAATGTAGAACAAGGATACCTTCCTTCGACACCAAGAAGATATCCATCATGCAACAATGTCATAAATCCAAGCAAGAGAGGGAAAACTCTTCAAGAAAGCATAAGATAGTTGAAAAGATATATCTTTCTATAAGTGTAAAGGAGATCCTTGGAGAAGAAGAGATCCTTTCTCAAAAGACATCTACCCCCAAGATGAGTTATCTTCAACAAATATAATATCTTCTAGAATGAAGCACAAAATAGAAGAAGAATTCAATCCTTCCTCCTATTGCTAAGTGAAAGGGATTCTTGATGAAAGATGAATCACTTTTATCCCGATGGGAATCAATGAATTCATTATAGATATACATTATCAAGTGTAAAAGAGGTTATAGTCAAGGAATTACACCTCTTGTATAAGAGAGAACCCATGACCTTGAGCAAAAACAATCTCACACAAGGACTGACATCAAGTAATAAAACACACACTATCCACAACATAGGAAAGAATGGATCCTTAGAGAA
This sequence comes from Cryptomeria japonica, assembly GCF_030272615.1. NCBI lineage: Eukaryota > Viridiplantae > Streptophyta > Pinopsida > Cupressales > Cupressaceae > Cryptomeria > Cryptomeria japonica. The sequence goes on along the minus strand of NC_081410.1, from coordinate 33,350,654 downwards.
AAAGAGAGAGAGAGAGAGAGAGAGAGAGAGAGAGAGAGAGAGAGAGAGAGAGAGAGAGAGAGAGAGAGAGAGAGAGAGAGAGAGAGAGAGAGAGAGAGACCATTTCCCCCCAAGTGTAGGGACAATGAGAAGAGCTTACACAATCTTCTAGATAAATAATAAACATAATGAAATGAACAATGTACTTACATGAATGCAAGCAAGACAAGACATTAGTATATGTAAAATACATGTCTCAAGAAGTGGTAATATTATAAGAAAAGAGAGAAATAACATTGCATATTCCCCAAGGGGGATTAGTCATAAGAACATAACTTTGTAAGAAATGATAATCACATATGAAAAATCTAGCCCCTAAAGTAAATAATGATAAATGAGATAGAAAGAAAGAGAAAGGAGTGGAATCCTTTCCCCCTAAACAAGAATAACTAGGAGAAGGGTTACACATGTTCTAATGGTGATTATTTTCAAGTGATATACCTTCCTAATGGAACAAATCAAATCAAGGAAGGGTCATGCACTTCACAGGAAACCATTCCATGCTAGGGGCATATCATACTTTTGAATAACTGAAACCATAGGAGATGTAAGTTTTCCAAGAGAATGAAGGAAAGAGAAGAAGTGTATTACTCATTAAAGATGCTCCTCTTTAACCAAAGAGAAAAACCAAAGAACAATTATATGCTCACATAATAATAACCTTATGTAATAAAGGAGATCTAATAATGAATAATGCACAAAGATAGAGATAAATTCATAGAAAGAAGAAGGAAAGTGAAGTTCATTTTGCTTCCCCAAGGTGTTTAAAATTGAAATAATACCACCACAAATGATAAATAGCCCCCAGTTAAGTTGGCTACTTATGTCATAGAGTGAATAGAAAAATGAAGAGAAAAGAAGTCCTAAGGCACTATGTTTTTGCCAAGAAAGACAACTAGATCTATTGTAAGACAAATTTGTGCAAGATCAGATTGCTTTTGAACAAATTTTTGTAAGTGGATGACATTTCCCAAGAGAATGTGAATATGAATCATGAAAAATGCAATATTCATCACCTTTTACTTGCTTAAAATTGTTGTTCTACTATTTAGGAGGAAAGGAAATGTTCTTATCATATTTCAATCTCTAATAGATTCTCGCAGCTAGTCTTTTAGAATGATAAATATGTTTTAATTCATTTTCTTGACATGGAGGAGAAGAATTATTAGAAGATGGAGGATTATCATCCACAATTTTAATTTTTCCATTATCTAAGCCTTCTTGAATAGATTATTGAAAATCAAGGCAAACATCAGTATTGTGATCGTGGGTTTGATTAAATGAGCAAAAAGGACATTTTAAAGAAGAAGTATTCTTGTAGGATCTTTTGATTTGTTGTCTTTCGAGATGGGTTTTAAAGTTTTGGAGCCTAAGGAGTTCATCCATAGGAAGAGGAGTCTCATTTCCTAGGCCTTTGCTAGTAGCTTGTGTGGGAGTGTTAATAGGGACATGAATTCCTTGTTCAAATTTCCCAAGTCCTTGCCCTCTAAAACCTTGTTTTGTTATTATATGAAAGCCACGACTATAAGAATATTGTAAATGACTAGGTGAGGGAATAGGATCATGAATTTCTTTGAAATATAATGTCTAAGGAGGAATAAAAGGATTTGTAGATGAAGAATAAATATCACTTGAAGGAATATTCTCCTTTCTCTCATCATAATTATCCTTTTAGGGAGATTGGGAATGAACATCTTCATCATCTAAAGGCTTATTTTTACTTATTTCTATGTGAGGAGAAAGATCATTAATAAAATGCATAACATCATTCTCTCTACATATATTTTGATGTTGAAGATAGGTCCTAGGAGAATAAGGAGTGTTTAAAGATATAAGAATGTTAATATTTTTTATTTTCCCCCGCTTTCTCAAGGGTATGTGTATGAGAAGAAGATGGGCCCATGTTGCTTTCCAATGCTTTATCTCTTTTAAAAAGATCATTGGTTGAAGCATTAGCTCTCATCTCATTCACACAAGATACCCTAGGAGAGGTACAAGGATTAGGATCTCTAAGATTGGGATCTACAAAATCCTTAAGTTGATTAACATATGAAATGCATTTTGTTAATATCATCACCATGATACAACACAAATGATACATAAAATCTTTGAGATCAAATTGAAAAGGAAATGACATTGAAATCCTAACAACACAATATGACCAAGTGCTATGAATGAAAAGAAGAAACATGAAATGAAAGAAGCCATTATCCAACACATGATTGTAATAAATATATATTAAAAACAATATAATCATATGTGAAATAGCAAATAAATCTAATCCATTGATTGCCATTGAAAGTCTCTTAATGAAAATCTTAATTTGTTTCAAAAGATCTAAAATTAGGACCCTTTTAAAAGTTGAAAGTGTTGGAATTTGAATTTGTTTTCATACTTAAGAGGTGTAAAAATTGATAAAGTATGCCAATTTTTTGGATTTAAGGAAAAAATATATAGTCAATTTCACCTCCCGAAAATTTGAGAAAAAAGATAGGGACCGAGTGCAAAGTGTACCTAGTCCAACCAAATTTTTTCAAAATTCTCAGGGATTATTGAAATTGTGATTTTATTGCAGAATCCAAAAAATAGCTGATTTGGAGATGTCTATATCAGTCAAATTAGCAGTCAAAGGTCGAAATAGGAGATTCTTAATAAATAGGATTTTTCTTTTTAACCACTTAATTTTTCAGAATGAAAAGACAGATTTGAATTGTAATTTTTTAAATAAAAAATCAGATCTAAAACAAGAAACTAAAATGCTATACTTCACAAGCTTAATTTTCTCAAAATGAAAAATTAGGGTTTTTATGCAATTAACCTCTAAAATTTGCAAAAAGGTCAAACTTGGAAAGAAAATTTTGAAACTCAAATTGCAATTATTCAGATCTAACAATAAGAAATCAGAAGTAAGATGTAGGACATCGAGTTCACCAAAATGTAAAGTGGAAATTTGATCCTAGTGGTTCCCCACCTAGGAGAGAGAAAGGAAACCACTAGGATGATTTTCACCTGGGAGAAACTTTACATTCAAAAGAGGAGCTTGAATCCACTAGGTCCAAATCCAAGGGAAATAGGGATATGAATGTCAAGTGGATTGCAAGGGTTGGAATGTGATTTGCCCTCTTTTGTAAAGAGATATGTTGACTTGTTGACTATGCAGAATAGGGAGACAAAATGGATGAAACAATGAGCTACCGGTTTGAGATTGTGCTATAACTTCATATATGAGATATTTAGACTAATACGGATCTATCTTGCAAATTTGGATAAAAGTCATCAAGAACGGGTTGAAGTTGCACCTGGTCCTCCGAAAAAACCGTGCGTTGAAAAGGGTTTTTTTGTCTCTGAAAATGAAGCCTAAACCCACAATTACAGCTACGCACATGCAACCTATACAGAAAAAAAGGGATGAAGGGTTGTGGATAGGGGTTTGGCTTAGTCAAACCCCGGTTGAGGAATCAACCTTGAAAGAAAGTAATTGCAAATGCTTAAATGCAAATAATGGAAATGTATAACTCAAGTAGATCTGCAATTTGTGGATGATGGTTGCTTTGCTTCTTGAATGTAATCACAAGTGTTGCATGAAATGGCATGTAACATGATAAAAACCTAACAGACACACACATGTTAGTCCCAAGTAGTACTGAGAGGGGATTGGTGAATCAACACTATACCGGTTTGTTCTAGATTTAACCTTAATTAAAAATTCTATTCAAACTTAACACTTATTAGTATAAGCAACATTAATACGAAACATGCACACATAAAATCAAACACATATGACTACTAAGATTTATCACGTTGAAACCCAAATGGGAGAAAACTGTAGTGTGGGTAGAATCTCATAAAATCTACAGTCTTCTAGAGTACGCCCAGTGAGGAGCCATCCTTGTTAGGAGATTACAAAGACACTATTAGGTGTCACCCGGTTGAGGGATTTTCTTTAAGGCCTATTAGAAACTTTACCCTATTAGAGGTAGCCTTGTTAAAGGACTTAGGATCATCATTTAAGATGTCACTCGATTAATGGATCTCACTATTGTAGTTATTAAAAAACAACAAAGAGAATGATCTTCTATAATATCTACTTTTAGCTTAATCAGATCCAAATGAAGCTCTTCGATTTGACCACTGGTTAGACTTTCTCTACACTCTACTGGTGCTCTACATTACACTAGTACTCTGCATTATTTCTCTGCTCTTCACACTATCCGAGCTCTGCACACTCTGTTCACCACTTTTCTATTCACTTTGTAGTTCTTCCCTCTTCTCACCTTGCTGGATTGCCTCTCTTCAAAAATGCACTTTGCAATTTTTATGATTAGTCTTATTGGTTTTCGCCAAAAACCTTTATACCATATTTTGCCAACACATACCCACTGATTTCTCAATGAGTTTACACCTAACACTCGGTAGATTTGAAATTCAAATCTTCCCGCACTCTCTTTGCACACTCTCCATCAATCTCGCCAGCAACTCATCCTTATCTGCCTCCACAACTCATAATTTCAGCAACCTCTGGGTTGTGTTTTGTCTCTTTAATGCAAACTGAAAAATCCACATAAATATCACCTTAACTGGTTGTTAACTATTGTAGACTTCACTAGCCATTTGTTTGATGATATCTTGCCATGACTGACTCACCTTGGGTCATCGCATCCAGCTTACTGGCCATTGATTTGATATTCTCGATGGATGGCATTCTTCAACCTGTATCATCAATTCACTAGTGTAACTTCATCTTTTGCCATCAGGCACTGATCATCAATCAGACTGATCACATATCTATCCATAGTGTTCTTGTCATACATAAGACTACTAAATTGCAATCTGATTCACCTCTTATGATTGAATCATCATTTCATCTGCCATTTTTAAGAAACTGATCTCAACACCTATTGAGTGCTTGACTAACTGGTCAGCTACTCTAGTTATCCTTCAACCGATTAGTCTTCTACCAACATACTACTTAATTGTGTCAATAATGCATATTTGGGAAGCACTGAATCCTCCATACTGTTTGCAACCATGAATAAACCATTGGGGTTTACCACACCTCCTTGCTTATGAGCTTGGCCTTATTTATAGATAAGTGTTAGTCATCAATGACAATACTAACTGATGAACCAGTTGTGCCAACACCATTAGTTATGACAACAATCTCCCTCTTTGGCATTGATGGCAATACTTCAAACTTCTCTTTTAGTAACCAGTCAGTTCTACTTCTGTTGTACCATTCAACTGCCCTTTTTGAATCTCCCCCTATCACTAGCTTCCATTCATGTCACATCTGACTTCATCTCCCTTCATGTTTCCATCCGACTTCCCTCCCCCTTTGACAACAATGCCAAAGGTGTAGTCTAGACATCCTATTTCACATACTGCAATGACTACTCCCCCTAACAGGAGTAGTCCATAATCATCAATCCAAATACATAAAATTTTCAAGAAAATCATACCAAATTGATGTGGTTCCAATCTTCACTCACTTTAGAGAATGTAGGGGAATTACCCCTAGCTTACCTTTGAGATACTCAAAAGTATCCCTAGGTAGCGGCTTGGTGAATATGTTTGCAGCTCATTCCTTGGTTGGCACATATTCTAGTCTAACTTCTTTGTCCTATACATGTTCCCTAAGATAATGATATTTTATTGCAATATGCTTGGTTTTAGAGTGCGTTACCGAGTTTTTTGATATGTTGATGGCACTTGTATTGTCACAGTGTATCACCACTTGTTCAGTCACCTTTTCTTGGATACCTTCCAGGATTTTCTTAATCCATACTACCTATGTACAGTTGATTGCAACAACCACATACTCCACCTCATTTGTGGATTGAGAGATACAATTATGTTTCTTGTGTGTCCATGAAACAATCCTATCTCCAATAAATAATGCACCTCCACCAGTGCTCTTTCTATCACCAATGTTCCCTACCCAATCTGCATCGGTGAAGACACTTAAGTTGAAATTTCCCTTATGTGGATACTAGAGACCATACTCATCAATCCCCTTAAGGTATCGAAATATCCTCTTAAATCCCATCATATGAGTCTCTTTTGGATTTGCAGCAATACTAGCAACCAAGACAATTGCTTGTGCTATATTGCATACTGTAACTTACCGATCATGGATCAGTATAGTATCTCATTCAATTCATTAGCGTCATCGTCTTTAAAAATATTACAACCTGTAACCTTCAGAGTTCCAATAGGTTTGGAATCTTTGATTCCAAAGGTCTTCAATATTTCCCTTATATATTTGGTGTGGCTAATGAATATACAATTATTTATCTAAGAAACTTGTAGACCAATGAAGAATTTTATTTCACCTATCATAGACATTTCAAATTCTTTCTTCATTTCTTCTACAAAAACTTTTCTCATTTCATCATCTCCTCCAAAGATAATGTCATCTACAAAAATCTTTGCAATTAGATGTTTTCCTTCTTTTCCATTCTTCAAATACAAGTTACTATTGTCACTGGTTCTCATGAACCCTATACTTATCAAGTATGAGTGCAGACTCTCATACCCAGATCTTGGTGCTTGTTTTAGCCCATACAAAGCCTTTTCAGCTTACATACCATATCTGAAGAAAACCCTTCTGGTTGCTCAATGTACACTTCTTCCTCTAGAACATCATTCAAGAATGTCGATTTGACATCCATTTGGTAGACCTTAAACTTCTTGTAAGCAACATAAGCAAGCAAGATTATGACCCCTTCCAGTCTACCCACTGATGCAAAGGTCTCTCCGTAATCCAAACCTTGTTCCTGTGCATACCTTTTGCAAACTAACCTTGCTTTGTTTCTTACGACTTGACCATTTTCATCCATTTTGATTTTTAACACCCACTCGGTGCCTATTACATTTTTGTTCTCCGGTCTAAGCACAAGGGTCCAAGTTTCACTTTTTTCAATCTGCTCCAGTTCTTCCTCCATAGCTTTGATCCAGTCTTCATCTTTTAGAGCCTCCTTTGTTATTTTGGGATCAAGTTTAGAGAGCAAACAGGTACTCTCCCTTGCTTTTCTTCTAGTCAATACTCCTATATTTTTGTCACCAATAATATTGTCAGCAAGATGATTGTTTCTTACATACCTTGGTTGTACCAGTTCATTTGTGGGATCTTCTTCTAGCAATTGTGTACTTCACATGTTTCCTCATTTGTAGCTACATTAGGATTCTCTGTAGCAGGTTTGACCGATACAGTGTAATCAAATCCTTGATAGTCCTTTGGTTCACTCTTGTTGTCCTATTCATTTTTCTGAGAGAACTCATCTACCCTGACATTTGCACTCTCCATAATCTTACCAGTCCTTTTGTTAAAACACTGGTATGCTTTACTCTTTGTGGAGTTACCTAAGAAGGTTCCTTCATCACTCAAGATCGAACTTTCCAGAGTTCTCATCCCTCTCCATGTAGCACCTGCTTCCAAATACCTTGAAGTAACTCACATTTGGTGAGTATCCACACCATATTTCATAGGGAGTCTTATTTGTCCCCTTCTTCACCTATATCTGGTTCAAGGTATACACAGAAATAGTCACTGATTCTCTCTAGGAGACATATGGAATATCCTTCTATATCATCAGAGTCCTTGCACAATCAATTAGAGTTATGTTCCTTCTTCTAGCAACTCCATTCTTCTGAGATTTTTTGGGTGCAGACATTTGCCTCATAATCCCTTGTTATTCATAGTAATTTATGAACTCTTAAGAGGTGAACTCTCCTCCTCTATCTAATCTCAAACATTTCAAACTCTTATCGGTTCCTCTCTCCACTTGAGCCTTGAAGATCTTAAACATGTGAAAGGCTTCAGATTTTTCTTTCAAGAATATAGCCCACACCATTCTTGAGAAATCATCTACAAATAACATGAAGTATCGGTCCCCATAGAAACTCTTATTCCTCATAGGACCACACAAATATGTATGCACTAAGTCCAGCACATTCTTAGATGAATAAGATTTGTTGTTGAAACTAGATCTAGTCAACTTTTTTAGTTGACATTCTTTGCACATAACATTCTCAGCGTTCATAATGTCAGGCATACCTTTGACAGACTTCATTTTACTAACCTTTTCTATGCTATCAAAATTAACATGACACAATCTTTTGTGCCATTACCAATTGTCTTCTACCTTTTCCATTAGGAAACTTCGTACACTGGTGTCTTCTACCTTTAGTTTTTTACCAGTAGCAATCAGACCTCCTGATTTATCACTTATTTTGTATATTCCTTCATTAAAAACCAACCGGTAACCCTTATTGTTAAGGTGTGAAACACTTAACAAACTATACTTTAGCCCTTAATTTTATCATTTAGGGCAATAGATTCCTTACCTTTTACTGCACAAGGAGCATCATTGCCAAATCTCACCAGTTGTCCATCACAATTCTCCATGCTGAGGAATTGGTTCCTATCATGAGTCATGTGGTGAGTGCAACCACTGTCAATTACCCATTCTCCACACTGGTGTAAACTAGAAATCTGTGCCATATCACTTTCCTCTGTGCTATCTTCCTTTACCACTACATATGCAATCCCTTCTCCATCAGATCCTTCTAATTCTTCATCAGTAACTCCTTCTTCTACAAGATAGCACTCCTTCTTTCTCTTCTCTTTGTATCTTCTAACTTTATCCTTCCTATCATTGTCAAGACATCTGGATGTAGTATTACTATTTATTGCATGAGAAACACTTCAGGGGTAGTTTACCTCTGTACTTCCCATTTCCTCTTGGTAGCCTTCTTGCTATTAGAGCTTCAAGCTCATCTTGTTCCTGTTCTTCAAATAACAAGTTGTCATGTTCATGAGAATGACCAGTTCTTGTAGTAGAACTACTTCTAGTTCCTTTTCTTCTCATTGTTGGTGCAAGTGTCAAGGAAGATTTGAAGGTAGAATCAATCTTTGGCATACAATTATCATAGTTTCTTAGTTCAAAGGAAGTCAACTTACCGATCAGGGAGTCAAGTATAATATCACCTTCTTCATGTTTTCCTCCAGCACTTATGATAAAATTTACCACATCTATTATTCTTTTGTTGTATTGTTCTATATTTTCTCCTTCTTGCATCCTCATCTCATCAAAATTTTCTCTTAAACCATCCACCTTAGCCTTTTGTACATGAGGATCTCCTCCATAAATAGTCTTCAGCTTATTCCATATCTCATAGGCTATTTTCAGATCTTGAATCTCAGCATACTCATTATCAGATAGAGTACTGGCAATCACCTCCATAGTTGTGATGTTATATTTTTTCTCTTTGAACTGATCTACAGTGAGAACCCCTATAGGTTCATTGTACTCTATGCTTACATGACTCCAATATTGATCTCCTAGGGTTCTTATGTAGAGCTTCAATCTACCACACCGTAATGTGTAGTTCTCCTTAGAGAAATTGGGGCCTTCCTTTTGTATCATCTTGGATCTTTCAATAAGCTGTTAAGCTCTTCTGAATCTAAGGACCAGGGCTCTAATACCAATTGTTAGTCCCAACCGATGCTAAGAGGGGAGGGGTGAATCAGCACTATACCGGTGTGTTCCAGATTTAACCTTAATCAAAACTTTTATTCAAACTTAACACTTATCATTATAAGAAACATTAATAAGAAACATGCACACATAAAATCAAACATACATGACTACCAAAATTTATCACATGGAAACCCAAATGAGAGAAAACCACATTGTGAGTAGAAACTCACAAAATCTGCACTCTTCTGGAGTACGCCTGATGAGGAGCCATCCCTGATAGGAGATTACAAAGACACTATTAGGTGCCACTTTCTTAAGGGATTTTCTTTAAGGCTTATTAGAACCTTTACCCTATTAGAGGTATCCTTGTTGAAGGACTTAATATCATCATTCAAGATGTCACCCAGTTAAGGGATTTTGTTGTTGTAGTTATTAGAAAATAATAGAGAGAATGATATGTTGTAATAGCTACTCTTAGCTTAATCAGATCCAAATGAAGCTCTTCGGTTTGACCATTGGTTACACTTGCTCTGCACTCTACTAGTGTGCCACATTACACTTGCTCTGCACTCTACTGGTGCTTTGCATTCTTTCTCTTCTCTTCACACTATCCGAGCTCTGCACACTCTCTTCACCACTCTATTATTCAATTAGGATTTTTATCCTCTTCTCACCTTTCTAGATCAGCTCTCTTCAAAATTGCATTGCAATTTTTTTGATCAGTCTTTTTGGTTCTCACAAAAAACCTTTATACCATATTTTGCTAGCACATACCCGTTGATTCCTCAATGATTTTACACCTAACACTTGGTATATTTGAAATTAAAATCTTCTGAAATCTTCTCGCACTCTCTCTGCGTTCTCTCCATCAATCTCTCCAGCAACTTATCCTTATCTGCCTCCGCAACTCATAATTTCGCCAACGTCTGGGTCATGTTTTGTCTCTTTAATGCGAACCGAAAAATCCACATAAATCTCACCTTAACTGGTTGTTAACTATTGTACACTTCACTAGCCATTTGGTTGATGATATCTTACCATGACTAACTCACCTTTGGTGATCGCATCCATCTTATCGGTCACTGCTCCAAGATTCTCGGTGGATAGCATTCTTCAACCTGTATCGCCAATGTAAGTCTTCATCTTTCGCCATCGGTCACTGATCATCAATCAGACTGATCATCTTTCTATCTAGTGTTCTGGTCATGCATAAGACTACTAAACAACAATCTAATTCACCTATTATGACTGACTCATCATTTCATTTGCTAGTTTTAAGAAAATGATCTCAACACCTATCAGGTGCTTGACTGACCGGTCAGGTACTCTGTTTATCCTTCAACCAATTATTCTTCTACCAACATACTGCTTAATTTTATCAATAATGCATATTTGGGAAGTACTGAATCCTCCATACTGTTTGCAACCATGAGTAAACCATTGAGGTTTACCACACCTCCTTGCCTATGAGACTAGCCTTATTCACAGATAAGTGTTAATAATCAATGACAATCCTAATTGATGAACGGGTTGTGCCAACAACATGCTTGCAAATGAATTTTGTAATGTTTCCCCAATGGATGAATGAAGAAGATACATGGATAAGAAGATGTTTGAAGACTTGAATGCTTAATGATGATAATGAAGACCTCTTGCTTGTTCACCTCTATTCTCCTTCCTTTTCCCTTACCCAAATGAGAGAATAAAGCCCCCTTTTACACTTGCCTTGGAGGGTTAATTATCCCCTAATCAAAGGCCGACATAGGGGAATTTAACTCCCGAAACAAGATTTAGGTCCAAGGGCCAGATGAACCCATCTTAGTTCCACCTTAAGAGGGAGGAAAGGGGTGCCACACCCCTATCCAAGGGGCTCCATGCCCCTATCCTACCTTATTTTGGGGTTGAGACAAGGTTCTGAGGTGATACCAGGGCTAAAATAGGAGGAAATTTGGAATGACGATGCAGAGAGGGGTCCTAATTGAGTAGAGAGATGTTGTCACAAAGGTGAGGGCCTAAAATATGGTCAAAATTGCAAGGGTTGCAATTTTATGAAGCTACACAGCCCATCTATGTCCATGATCTTATCCAAAATTATACTATAATAGGCACCCTGATCTGGATCAAATTCTACTACTTTGAGGACTCTTGTTATAGCCTTTTCAAAGTTTATGTACCAAGAGTTCAGAACCTTAATGTGTTGCATTGGTGTCAAAATTTATGGGTTATCCCACCATTGAAGCCCCTTGAGTGATTCAAACCTATCACTCATTGCTTTCTTTTCCTTCTCAATGATTGGCAGTTCCTGAATCAATTGATTATAGTTTTTCTATGTTACTTCAATTTCCTTTGCTTCACTCCCTTTTTTCTTGAGATGATTCCAAAATAATCTCCTTCAATTGTTGTCTCTTTGGAAACCAAGTAGTCCTAATAAGCTGAAAGAAAAAAAGAATGGAATCCAATTCATTGTCAGTATTGGTTAGAGAAGAATAATTAGCATGGACTTCCTCTAAATTGTCCATGACTCTACCGGATAGCTTCAAAATTGAAGCCTTTCTAATCTCATAATAATTCTTTGAAGCTTCCTCTTTGGCTTCTTGTAGCTCCCTTGTGGCCTTCTCTAACTCTTCAGGCCTTATTCCTCCTAAGGTCCCTGTCTCAACTTGAATCAATTTTTCTTTCAATTGGCAATTTTCAATGAATAATAAATGATAACTATGATTTAGCTAGGCCAAATTGTCCCTGAGAACAATGTGCTTTGCCTCTAAATCTTGTACCACTATCTGAGCAAATTGGGCTGCATGGGAAGTCAAAGAAGCAACCTCTCCTATAGTGGTGTCACTGGTTGTCATCAAAATTGCTTCCCCCCTCACTTTTTCTAATCGAAAAGTAACAATGGGCCTATTGACATTTGACCCTCAAGCCCAAACTCCAAAGGCTTTGATATCTGCATTTATCCCGGACCCATAGTTCTCATAGTCTTTAACATACCTTGGGTCATTTTTCCTTATTACTTGGTCTAACAAAAATATTTTTCTATCATCCCATACTGGGACTAGAAGCATGCCACTTTTGGCAACCATTTCCCTTTCCTCCTTAGGGATACATCAAATATTGTCAGGGTATACATTTATTTCTTCCCCCTTTGGTGCATTTCTCAATTTCTCTTTGAGCCAAAAAGATTTAAATTCAAGGAAGCTCACAAATTGTCATCTGACATGAACTCCCTTGAAGAAGCCACTCTTTCATCATCCACCTCATGTATAGTGATGACACTATGGATTAAAGCTCTATCTATGTCATCCAGTTTCTCTTCTTCTTTATCCTCATTGAAAAAATATCTAGGAGGGGAAGGGGGAGGCACATTGGGATCATCGGTCTCAGGGATATCTACCAAATCTGATATCTTTGTTTTTCCTTTCTCCACTCTTCTTATCTCTCCCATCACTGGCCTCTTGTCTTTGGTTTCTTATTTGAAGGCACCAGGTTGCCCTTCTTCTGTGATAACCACCCATTTTTTGGAGAATGTAAGGATTTCAACAACAGGATGCTCCTAAAAAATTTCTCCTTTAGTCCTGGCTTCTTTCCTTTGGATATCCTTTTGAATTATTTCATCAACATGTCAGAGGAGAATGATCATTCTAGTAATGTCAGATTGGAATTCCTCTCTGAAAAGCCCCTTGTAGTTTTCATCCTCTGCCATTCTCTCCTTCTCTATCCTTTTCAGCATCTCCCACTTCTGCCTTTGGACGGATTCACCTAGTAGATCATTTCTCAACAAGTCTTCTATCTCATAAAATTGGTGGTGGTAGCTTCTTTCTTTAACTTTATTTAGCCTTAAATCCCCTATGTACCACTTGGGATCATAATTTCTGGCTATAGCTACCTTAAGCCTATAATTCTTGATCAAAAACTCTTGGATCTTCCCCAGATTATCATACCAAATGTTGAATTCTTTGAAGCTAGTGGCTATGGGGATATGCTTCCCCTTTCTTTCTGGGATTTGATCCTTATCTACCCACATCATTTTCCACATAAATTCCAAAAATGCAAGCCTAGGAGATACAAAAAATGGTAACATGTGAGGAGCCTTATCAAAACCATAGCACCTTATATTTGTACAATCCTCATAGAAGAGGAAGTCTACAAAATTATGGCTAAAGTCTCCCTCTGCATAATATACATTTTGATCCCTGTGAGCTTTAATTCTTAATACCTTAATTATATGTGCATGCAGCCTTGTTATCACAACATTCAACATATCCAAAAACATTTTGAAAAAATAATAAAAACTAAACAATAATCCCCAAAGTGAGAGCCCTTGTCCCACACTTGTGTCCATCTCTGAATAGGCCATGGTAACCCTATTTGTGGATCTATCATTCTGATGTTCAATTTTGGTGACCATGTTGACCTGTTTTGATATAAAATGAGATGGGACACCAAAGAATAGTGTTTGAAGATCAATGTAGTTGTTTCATCCTTTGCATTCATTAGGCTCTCATATAATTTGGTTTGGAGAATTGTAGGAGAGTCAAAACATTCATTAGTTGATGGGTGTTGAATGGACATTGTTAGGATCATGTAATCAACTAGAAACAAGGTGAGCCCACAATCTTCTCTTAGAACCTGGCACAGGTATAATATATCCATACAAAATAAGTTTCCAATTTATCCAATGCAAAAGGCTTAGTCTTGGTGAGCGGGATTTAGCTTGGGGAAAACTTGGAGAGCCTTCTCAAAAACATAGGCAGATACTCCCTACTGATTTTTCCCTTGCTCTTCTCATACATTCTCAACAAGGCCTTATTGTTGATCCCTTAATGGTTGACCCATCCAGTCCAAAACATTCAGTAATAGCCTTCTGAGAGATATCCAAAATAACCTATCCTTAAAGGTTTCTGACAACAAGGCTTGGGGGGTCAAATTTCTTTACCACTTCTCTGATTAACATTGGCTCAATAAATACATTTGGAACTACTAGATTTTCTAGGTTCAACTTCTAGGGGTTGGAGGTTGGGATAGGTTGGTCCCTATTTTTGTAAAAAATGTGGAAGACATCCCACACCCTAAATCCCATTATGGCATCCTTGCATCCAGCCTTCATGTCTCCCCACCAGGATTTGGATGAGTCCAATGAGCTAGAGCTGAGGAATAGGTCTAGCAAATCCTAGCTTAGTACCTAGGTTGCTATGGTATGCCCCCTTACCAATTCTTCCAATTTGATCAATGTTTCTCTTTCCATTTCAGCAGTTGTTTTAGGAGGCTCAGCTGGTGCTATTGATTTCTCCTGGGGTTGTGGGGTTTCTTCTGCAATAGGGTAAGCTTCAACCTTCTTGTTAGGAGGGGCTCTCTTTTTTGTTTTTTCTTCTTTGGTGGCTCCTCTTTCTTATTCTCTGCAAATTCCTCCTTTTCAATACTAGAGTGGTTATTTGAGCAAGTATCTCTTTTGCTGAAGCTTTGGCCTCTCCATCCTTCTTTCATTTCTTTTTCTTAAGAATGGGCTTCCTCCTGTGCCTCCTCCACTAAAACCACAATTGAAGGCTTATTTTTTTCCATCTTCATCTTTTCTTGCTTGGGGGAGTACTGGCTTCAGCCTCCTCAGCTTGTGCAGGAGTTGGTTTAGGGTTTGGCCCAACAGTGGTGGCATCCTATAATTCTTGCAATGGGGCAGTTATTCTCAAAGGGATGGCATGGGTAACACCAAGGACAATTGAGCTTGCTCTAGCATCTTGTGCTCTCTCAGTAGTAGGGCTTGTGGTTTTCTCAATGGGAGAGGCCATGGCTATCTTGTAGAGAGTAGGAAGTAATAACCTAGGGTTCCAAAAACACCTACAACTCACACAAACAATTCAACCAAATTCACATAGTGGGCGCTTTAATTTTACTTACTAGTTAGATGCTTGTGTTTGAACGCCTTGATATTTCTTGAATTCTCTCCTTTTTTACTCTGCAATAGCTCTTTGGTCATCTGAATACTTGGTGAAGATGAATGTAGCAAAGTTTTCTCTTTTATTGCTCCACCATTAAATCCTTCATGCAAAGAAAAGTTGTTGTTGGCTTCAAAATTTGAATTTCCATCATGGATGATCATTTGGACGACCACGATCAATTCTTGGCTTCCTTTGACCATTGAGTTGGTGCCCTTGTATTTCCTCTTTGGCCACCTTTACCTTTTATTTTATGTCAATCACGACATGGGATAATAAATGCCATGAATTCATTGTATCCTCTTTCTCCAGACATTCGTTTGCAACTTCATTTACCGTTCTGGGATAAAATCCAGCTTTGTTTCTTATCCTAGGGCCCATTTCTCTGATTCTTTTATTTCTCTAGGATAAGAATTACTTTGAACTTGATCCCCTTCTTATCTCAGAATAGAGCTTTATCCCTCTCTATTTATTCTCACTGAAATCCAAAATCAATTTGCCACCACACCTTATGTTTTCCCTGGAATAAGCCTTCTATTGTATTTTCCTTTTGCCTTTAATCCTGGGACTCTTTTCTTTGACCTTCACGAGATAAATATTTCATTTCTCATTACTACTCTTCGTATCTCGGAGCCCAAGTATCTATGTGCATATTCTAACCGAAACCCAAAGCATCACTTCACATATGCTCTCTATTCCTCTGGGATAACTTTTTCTTTGTTCCATCCTACCTCCTTATCCTAGAACCACAAGGAATGTTTTGCTAACCTCCATGGGGTAATATTTTCCTTGTCCATGGCCTTGTATTCTTATCCTAGGAACCATTTCTTTGATTCTTGATAAGACACCCAAGGTAAAGAAAACCTTCTCTGTTTCTTTGTAAAATTATCCCAAGGCAATCTTCTGTAGTAATTTTACTCTTCAAAATCTACCTCGGGATAAAAAGCTATCCTTTTGAAACTCTTTGTTAGGAGTTATCCTGGGTGGTCTTTGGATGCTTCTTTCTACTCCCTGAGATAACTTTTCTCCTTTGTTTCCATTGTTTTTGTTATCTCGAACGATTCTTTGATGACCCCCATGATGTCGCGGGGCAATTTTATGTGACTAGCCTCTTTGAAGTTTTATCCCAGAGCACAGACCACCAAAGATACTTCACTTAAGACCCAAAATAAGCATGTGGGGAAACCTTGAGGGTTTAAGACCATGGCACGGGGCACTCCTTGGGACCCAGTGAATACTTAGACATTAATAAAAAGCCATAACCAAGGCACAGGGTTTTCGAGGGAAACCAACCCAACAAAGGGCTCTAACACTCGGGGCTAGTAAAAGAATGATGCAAACCCCTCAACATAGAAACTAAAAAATTGGGAACCTCCAGCAGCCGGTCAACTTAAAGTTAAAATAGTGCCCAAAGAGAAAACAAAAACTTCGAAATAGGGGAACACCTACGTCCTTAAACCCTAAACCCTAGGATTTTCAAAGCTCTTACATGCTATCCAAGGAAGAAAAAAAGCCATTCCAACAGTGGCTCTAGTTGGGGATATTTGATAACCTGGATCAAGGAGAGGATTCAGATCTTTGGAAACACAAACCAACCAAAATTTTGACAAGAGACTCAAAATCCTAATCTAACACTAAACCCTACTATGTACAAAGCCCTAACTATTGTGCATGGAAACATCTTAAGCAAATAAATGCTTCAGGTATTGTCCATGCATTGTCAGCTCTTGTAAATCTCCATTCATGTTAGCCAAGAGCTAAGAAACTTCACCATGTTTATTTGCAACCACAAAAGGTCCTAACCACATAGCTTCAAATTTTCCATGCTTACCTTTATCTTGAGCCCTAGCATTCCAAAGCAACACCAAGTGATCAACCTCAAATTTTCTCTCAGATGCCCTTCTATCAAACATATATTTTATCCTCTATTGCATCTTCATGTTCCTTTTGTGAGCACCCTTTGTGACTTCATTCAGCTCAACAAGCTGTTCAAACCTTTCCAGCAAGGGGCTTGCCATTTTGAAGTCATTGTCATGGATAAACTTGTATATTGGCAACAAATATTTCATAGGGAGCCTCGCCTTAGCTCCATATACTAATTCAAAAGGTGATTTTCCTAAGGCCCTTTTGACTATTATCTTATCTACCCAAAGTGCCATCTTCATCTTGGAATCCCAGACTCTCTTGTTCTGCTCCAAGGTTCTCCTGATGATCTTCATAATACATTTTTTGCTAGACTTAGCTTGCCCATTCCCCTATGGATGATAGGGTGATGCATATAAAATGTAAATTCTGTAAGACTATCAAAAATTAATGAACTCTTCTGATTTGAAGCACATGGCATTATCTATTATCAATCTATCTGGTACTCTGAATCTGGTTATAACATTGCTAATCAAAAACTCAATGACCACCTTACTAGTTGCCT
The DNA here is from genome assembly GCF_030272615.1 of Cryptomeria japonica. Lineage (NCBI taxonomy): Eukaryota > Viridiplantae > Streptophyta > Pinopsida > Cupressales > Cupressaceae > Cryptomeria > Cryptomeria japonica. The sequence goes on along the minus strand of NC_081410.1, from coordinate 33,332,778 downwards.
GCCTAGTAGGAATAGCTTCTACCCACTTAGTGAAATAGTCTATGGAAACTAGGATCCATATATATGTGCCCCACTAGATCTCTTAGAAATCTCACCAATGAAATCAATTCCCCATTGATGAAAGGGATATTCTACCTACATAGGCCTTAAGGCCAGAGCAACCATGTATTTGAGTTTTCCTGAGAATCTTTGGAAGGGTTCACACCTTTTCACATAAGCATGAGCATCCTTGAATAGAGATGGCCAAAAGAAACCAGCTCTAAGAACTTTGTTAGAAGTGGTTGTTGTTATAAAATCCACAAGCTCCATAGTGAATCTCTTTTAACATGAGTTGTACTTGACTTTCATCTAAGCATAAAAGTAGGAAACCTTCATGATCTCTATAGTACAAATCTCCAACAGAGAACATATCTCTGTGATTGCAATTTCAATGTCCTCTTCTGATTTTATGTAAATCCATCTAGGTATGTAGACTGTGTTAGGAAACCAATAATACTTTCATACTAGGGAGTTCTCTGCAAGATGCAAATATACTTTCTTAAAGTGGAAAAAGTATTTACCCTAGTATCTTCCAAGTTTTATTCAGCCATGAGCTTAGCTAGCCCCATTCCTCTGACCAACTTGGTGATTTGGATGTCAATATTGAACTCCCAGATTTTGTTAATCCATCTACACCTTCTACCTGTTGTCACAAACTGGGCAAATATATCTTTAACTATTGCATTAGGGAAATAAGCAACAACCTAAGAACCTACAAGGTAAGGCCTAAAGTTATTCACAAATTTTACCAAAGCATAGGCTTGTTTCTCCACAATGTCATATTTCAACTCAGCTTCCTGAAAGGACTTACTGTAGAAGGCAATGGGCTTCTCATGCCACTCATCATTCTTTTGTAGCATGACAACAGCCACAGTGTGAAATGAGGTAAAAGAGAAAACCTGAAATGGCTTAGTGAAATCACGTGCCCTTAGAACAGGAGCCTGCTTGATGGCTCTCTTTATGGATACAAATGCCACTAATGCTTCATTTGTCCATTCAATCATGGCTCCATTCTTGAGTATCTTAGAGATGGGTTTAACTATCTCTATCAAGTTTGAAATAAATCTTTGGATAAAGTTGATATGACCAAAGAAGGATTGAATGGACTTCACTGTCCTTAGGATGGGGATCTTATCAATGGCCTCCACTCTTTCAGGATCTATTCTTACCCCTTCCTTTGATACTATGTGTCCCAATAATTTTCCTTCAATCACATCAAAATGAAATTTCTTTGGATTGAGAGATAATCCATACTCCAAGACCTTGGTGAATACCTTCTCCAAATGCAAGCAGTGATCTTCAACATTCTTAGAGAATGTTGTAAGGCCATCCTAGTAAACCACCATCATGATGTCTATCAAATCTGATAATGCCACATACATGGCTCTTTGAAAGGTTTCTCCATCATTTGTTAGACCAAAGGGCATCCTAACATAATCATATGTTCCCCATGGAGGGGTAAAAGATGTTTTATACTGCTCTGACTTGTTGACTTTCACCTAGTTATACCCTCAAAATCCATCCATCATGGACAGTAAGTCACACCCTATCACGTTCTAAAACATTGCCTCCATGTTGGGGAAAGGATAATTATCCTTTAATGATGACATATTTAAATTCTTGAAATCTACACAGAGTCTTATGTCACCATTTTTCTTTCTTATTGGGACAAGGTTGGAGACCCAGCATGAGTGTCTGATTGGCTTGATAATTCCTCCATCCATTTATCAACTCCTCTTGCATCTTAGTTTTGAGCACTAGGTTAATAGGTCTTTTTTTTTGCCTGAATTTCTTGCCAGCTAGGTCTAAAGGAATTGTATGATGGAAAAGGTCTTCTCTATAAGCTTTCAAATCATCATACAAACATGCAAATACATGCTTGGATTTTATGAGTAAGGCAATCAGCATAGACCTAATCTTGGGGATAACCCTCTTACCAATATACACCTTCTTAGGAGTAGACTCAGTTCCCAGGTTAATTTCCTCAAGGTCTTCTTTATTCACAAGAGACTACTTCAATCCTTGACTATCTTGGATGTCAAACACTCGCTCTAGTGCCACCAATCCCTTTGGGGTTTTGTTTGTTATCAACTGCACTACCTCATTTCCAAAAACAGTGTCAACCCCATTCTTGGTCTCAACAAAGGCATTGAATTCTATCTCCTGACATTCATACTAATCTATGCATTGGAGGAACTTTAGCAAGTCATCATCATCATTTAAAACTTGATAATTCTAAATGTTGTTAGGGATAGATGGCCCGATCTTCACCTCCACCTTAGAGATAGCAACAAGGGCGATGCCATTGCCTTTCAAAGAAACATTTGCCAAAAAATTTGCCATGATGTTCTTTGACCTCTCAACCCATTTGATATTGAAAGAATGAAAGAACTCCAATGAATCCCAAATAGCAGACCTATATTGCTTCAGCCTACTAATTTTGGAACACTACATAGACCTAATATGTGAGATTACTAGTTTTGAATCTCCAATTACTGCTAACCTCTTAATTCCATGTTTAATGGCCAAGTTTAATCCTAATGTCCATGCCTCATACTCGGACACATTGTTAGTGCACTGAAACAATAGATGGAAAGAATACTTGAATGTCTTACCACTAGGGGAAATGAAAACTACTCTAACACTATACCCCTCCCTGTTGCAAGCCCCATCAAAATACATCTGCCAAATTCCTTTATGGTTGTCCTAAATTTATGTGATAACCAGGTCTACGAGCTAGAGGGAAGGTGGGATTGTTTCAACTCTAAAGTTTCCCATATCCACATCACAAAATTTTATCATACAATTCAAGTCTGGTTTCTCAATGATAGTATCGGACTTGGGTTCCCTATCCAGTCAGATTTATTGTTGATTCATAGGGATGGTGACATAAGATAAATCAAGATGAACACTTCCACCAACTACTTCAGACCGTTATCTTGAAAAAAGAATGTCATGATTGGGGGGAACATCTACAATAGTCACATCAACATTGTATGCAGCCTCAAAGAAGTTGGCTATCTTGACTTTTGGGTTCTTTAGGATTCCTATGATAGGTATAGACCTATTGTCCATAGTATAGCACTTCCCATAGTTTCAATCTACCTTCACACCCAATTCTCTCATGACTCCCATAGGCTTGATGTTTATAGCAGCCCCAAAGTCAATCATACAATTCTTTACATGCTTGCCATTGATCAACAAAGTCATATATAAAGGATCTACTTGGGAACAAATTTTAGTGATGGTGGTTCCTAAGTAAACCTAAGGGCCTTGCCTAGTAACAGGTGTATCCCCTTGTATGTGTTCATCAGCCTCTTTTACATTAATATTATTATTTTAAATGTCAAGCAACATAAAAGGAATCTTATTTATGAAAGAAAAAGCATTATCCCTATGTTCTGGGATCCTCATCATTTCTGATAAAGGAGCAAAGTTTTTAATTTGAGACAAAGTTTGCATCATAGAAAAAGCAAGGACATTCAGAATACCTAGACCAACATCCTTTTGTTGGCAATATGTTGGATTTGGTTAAGTGTTGTCATTGATGTCAACACCATATCTCGGTTGGAGACTGTCCCGATTGGATCTATCCCAGTTAGTCTTAGTGATCATCTTTGTTTTGGCTGTGATTCTGATCCAGTATGATTAGATCTCTGGAATCAATTTTGGATGCTTATTCTGATAGTTATATGTTTTCTATATTCTAGTGGTTCATGATTTTGTTATCGCTTTTGGTATTTTCGGGTACCGGATTAGCTTGTGCCTCTACCAGCTAGCTTTTGGCTTTACCAACTTCCCTAGCATTCCCAACTAGCTTTATCGATATGCACTATTTGGTGACTTGGTTAGTAGATTTTGGGACCAACTTATGGAATCGGTTTCTATCATGTTTTTGTTTCTTCTTGATCATATCCTAATTTTTGTATGACTTTTCATTGGATGGTGTGTTGTTATGATGGTCCTATTTGGATCTAGTAAAACTTTCTATTATTTCACTCAGGGTTTCTACCGGTTGGTGAAGCGTGTTGGATTTTGGTCTTAGCAGAATTTTTGACAGATATAATTGTTTGGATATTTGATTTAGGTCAATTCTATGTAATGTAAATCATAATATTAGTCTAGTGGTATCGTGTGATGTAATTTTTGTAATTATGGGTTTATGGGTTTAGGGTTTATCTGACCTTGTTAATAAGGTTGATGATCTATATTTATAGGTGACTTATCCATGTAATTTTGGTTTTGATGGTTATGTATGCATTATCAGAGAGTGGTTTATGAGCGAATAAGGTTATATCATTCAACAGAGGTTTGAGGAAGGTTTTGTGTTGCAGAATAGATATCAGTGCTTAATCGGAACTATATCAGGCATTAGTAGATGCTACTTTCACTGTTCACTTCTTTCCGAATTGTATTCTGATGTTTATGTACAGTTGGTGAGACTTCCCTTTGTGATGAGCAGTGAGCTCTAGGCTGTTGGCCTTTCTGCAAGTGTAGACCCCATTGTAACTATTCATAATACTACTATAGAGTATTCATCTAATTGTGGGTAGGGTTTCCACCGTGGTTTTTCCCTTTGTGAGTTTTCCACGTCAAAATATTGGTGTTATGTGTGTTTTCATTTTATGTTATATCTTCCATTGTGTTGTGCTCTGGTATAAGGTTTATAATTGAACTAATTGTTGTACTTGTTATTAAACTGATTTCCCCCCCTCTCAGTTTATTATTGGTATTCGTGCATTCCAACACCTTTTGTGCTGCAAGTTTTGGCTGCTTCTCTTTCTCCACCACCTCTACTTTATGAGGGACCTCAACTATTGCCTCCTTATCATTTTTCTTGAATTTTGTACTCCCCTTAGGCACATATTGCTGGAATGGGGTTGTCTTAGTAACCCTGTTATTTTCTTCTATGACTGTTAGAGTGGGTTGTATCTTAGGCTTGGGCATCTTATTGTTTGAAAAGAGTCCTCCTAGTCTGATCTAGTTTAGCATAGCACCTCTAAGTCTGAGATTATACCCACTTTTAATTTGGGTAACAACAACAATGGTGATTCTTTTGATTTCTTTTTCAGACGGCCTTCTTAGAGTTACATCCTCTAGCTGATTACTAGAAGCATTGATTTGGTATCCTTCCATATCTTCCTCATCGGAGAACACTTCCTGATGTTGGTAACTCCTCCATTGTCTCTAAGCATCTACATCTAGTTCTATTTCCCCTTCCTCAGAAGATGAATATCCTAATTCATTATTTCTTCCAAAAGTCACCATATTCACCATGTGACTTAGCTCAAACTCATCTTCTCTATAGCTACCATAAACATCTTCAGTCTCTTCCATAGCTCTTTCAATTCCACCCTGGCTCTGAGTATGGGGAAAATTAGAAGTCATGCGCCATGGGCTATCTTCTACATGATGAGCCTCTAGTCTTTTCAAAGGATCTGGTGTCTCTTTAACTACAATCTTTTGATTTCCAATCATTGGTTTGCCATCCTTCCAATTTGTGTTGTATGGCATATCATGTAACCTGGGTCTATCATGTCTTTGAAAACTAGGCCTCTCATGTGACAAGCCCTTTTCATTCCATCCTATAAGTTAAATCTTTCATGGCACCCATAAGTTTGTCCAACTTTTCCTTCTCTCTAGGCTCCTTGTTGTGATGTCCCTTAGGGTTCTGTAGGATTTTTGTGTCATCTCTCTAGGAGACTTTCCCTGATGCCTTCCTATTATTTACTATGGTTTGAGAAAATTTGAAATTTGTCGCCAAAGTCGGAGGGTTATTGGATCTCAGCTCATAACCTATTTTGGGGCCATAAGCATCAAAGTAGAACACCAATTTCTAATTATCATTGGGTTTCAAACCAAGGGGGATTTTATTCAGCAACTTGATGAACCTATTATTTAAAAAGGCCACCTCATTTTGGTTCTTCCTAATACTAGTCAACTCATGTAGTGAAAACTTAGGGTCTGAATGGTCAACATATTGATCTCTAAATAGTCTCTTGAAATCTTGGAAAGACCTGATGGACAAGTCAAGCAAAGCCTTATACCATTCCCTAGCATCAATGGTTAGGGACTACATGAACATCTTCATAAATACATCTTCTCCTTCTACATCAAAGTTATGCATTGTATTTTGGAATGCCCTTAGATGATCTTCTCCAAATATAGCATTGTTCCCTGAGAACCTAGGTATAGCATCCCTCAACTCATCGCTGATTTGGTTTGGGAACCCTATATTCCCAATTAAATCAAGTTGCTTATATCGGTCTAATTGCATAGGTCTTCTAACAAATTGGTTTTGAATTTGTTGGTGGTGGTGGACACTTCCTTGATTTTCAACTTGTCCATAAAATGGTTGATATTGTTTCTCTTGTTGGGGTATAAGAGGACTTTGATACTTTTGTTGGTATTGCCCAGCCATTTGTTGAGCTTGCAGGGGTTGTAAATATTGTTGATGGGGGTTAGGTCCTCCCATAGGTTGACCTTGTGGATATAAAGGCAGTGGAATGTATGGGGGAACAAATACATTCTGAGGATGGAGTGCGAAAAACTATTGGAAATTGATACTCATTTGATTGGTTTCATATGTTGTCATTGATGGCAACATGTTCCGGCTTCATTCTTTGGTTTGGTAATTCACTGGCAGACACTTCACCGGCATCGACTGGTATCTTCAACGGTAGGAAGAATTCTATGGGTACCGACATTAAAGGCCAACATGATTTGTAGATCAAACAAGGATAATAATTGGTAAACAGGGTGTCGGTATAGGAGTCCGACATCATTGGCGGATCCAGCATTTGGAAATTCACTTTGTTATTTGTGTATATATCTAATGAGCCGACATGTATAATCATTTTTGTATTATCTATGTAAGTTGACATGAGTCATGAAGGACTGTAAGGGTATATAGGTCACTTATTAGATCATTTTTGATATATTTTGATGATGATGATGTTGTGTGATTAGATCAGTAATGTGAAGATCATGTATATGGAGTCATTTGCGTAGGAGATCAATATTTTATAATGATCTGTAGATGATTTTGGATGTGCTCATAGAGCGAAGGTTATTCGGGTAAGAGTTTAGGGTTTCAGAACTAGAACAGTTAGAGCTTGAACTGGAATTCGATCTGGCATAATAGATGCATTAAATGAGTTCAGTCTTATGTTTCATTATTCAAAGTAATCGTAGTCAGTGAGGCTTCTTTGTTTTGAGTAGTGTGCTATAGGCAGTAAGCCTTCCTTCATGTGAAGGCCCCAATATTATGTAAAATATCTTCATATGGTGAGTGAATTGAGATTGTGGATCACAAATCCCATCATGGTTTTTCCTCTGTGAATTTTTCCACGTATAAACTCTCTATGTTATGGTGTTCATTTATGTGATTGGTTTATTGATTGCATTACTTATTTTAATTATATATGTATCGGTTTACCAATTGGTGAATGCATGTTATAATAAGGTTAAAACTGAAGATTCTGGTAGAACACTGATTTACCCCCCCCCCCTCACTGTTCTTGGATCCCAACAATTGGTATCAAATCCTTGTGCCTCAAAGGAGGCCTAGCAGCTCTTGAGGGAGATCTTGAATCTAGAATCCATGGAAATGAGTATGGAGAAGAAACTTGAGGTAGCACTTGAATATTATGATACCAAAAGGATGAAGAACTTGAAGTTACAAGATGAATTAAATTATGCAAAAGAATTCATTCTTATCCTACAGGAGGAGTTGTCATCTGCTCAAACTAGGAGGAAGGAACTTCTATGAAATCAAGATAATGAAGAGAAAGATGCCCTAAATGAAAAATGTCAGAAGATGAGTCAAGAGAATATTGTCATGACGAATGAAATGCAAGCCCTAACTATGATGATTTCCAAGGAGATTGAAGACTGGAAGATGAATGAAGAAAACCTTGGAAGATCTTTGAAAGACAAATCTGAAGAATGCATCTGGTTGGCTCATGAAAATGATGTGTTGAGAACAGAATTAGTGTAATCCCAAAGAAATGAACAAGAACTTGAAAGACAAATGATAATCCTAAGAGATGATATGACTATTGCAAATGAGTACAAGGACAAATTCAAGGTTAGTTCAGCATAGCTTAATGAACTATTGGAAAGCCAAAGACAGAACGGAGATTCCAAAGGACTTGGATTTGAACAAGGTCAAAGCTCTGGTACTGCAATAAAGATCACAACAACCAGAACCAGAGGACACTAGTAAGGCAGCTCAGTGCTTACAAATTCAATAGTAGATGCTTTGTTTGTAATAAATTTGGTCATATGGCTAGGCAATGTAGAAATAGAGAAAATCATAACTATAATTCTACTCCCGGTCAATGTTCCAAATGCAATAAGTATGGTCATAAGACAAAATATTGCAGAATGAATGTAAAGTGTCATGCATGTTGAAAATTTGGACATATGGCTAATTAGTGCAGGTCAAGCAATTATCCCGGTTATAGCAAAGAAATTCAAAATAACAATATTACATATTATGCATGTAACAAGATTGGACACATAACTAAGTTTTGTAGAAGCAAAAATCCACCAGTTAGCAATTATGGATCAAATGATAAAGGGAAAGAAAAGATCAATGAAATCTGGCAAGATCATACCAAGAAATGGGTCAGGAAGTCAGATGATCAATTAGCAAATGGAACTACTTTAGTTACTCAACCGACAGAGAAGATTGCTCCTGCACTGATAGGAAACACATCCGGTAACTGAGGTAGATGCCTTAAGGGTAGTAAAATTTCATGAAAATATTGTATAAGTCCCAAGAAGGAGATCTGGAAGAAGTTCCAGACATTGGAAAAGGTTTATTCGACATGGAGATGTTCAACTGAGATCCGGTATGTTCCATCGAAAGACATTTATATCAATGATAGATTAGGGTTTCTCGAAGCTTAAAAGGTTGAATCCACTTCATTTTTTATCACCTTACATTCAGAGCGATTAAGAGCGATACAGAGCGAGTCTAAGGCGAGTCAGAGCGATCAGAAATCTTCATCAGTGATTCCACCAGCACTCAAAATAATTATCTAGGGTTACTCAACGGAAACCATTTCTTTGGTATTTATCGCAATCATCTCTCATCATGGAAGTTGTTCTACCAAAAGGAATGAAGAGGAAAGAACCTGAAATCTTCATTGATCCTATTCCATAAGACTTTGGAATGAAGATAACACTCCTCTAGCATTCAAGAAGGTATTGAGAAAGAAAGGTGAGGAGCCTAAGGAGGAGGTAAGGAAGCAAGCGGTAAGAAAGGTCACAATCAAGGTACCGACCAAAAACCTGCAAAGAAAAGAGATCCAAAGGAAACATCTCTTACACCTTCTGCACCAACAGGTATTGGCAGAATAAAGAAGAAGGAAGACATAGACCTTGCTATTGTAACTGGTAATGTATCTATAATCCCTCCTAAGACTTGCGCAGAACTGATAGATGAAATCACCAAGGATGGAATTTTGAAAAATATACAACCTATTATGAGCATTTAGATGATGATGAGAAGAAAAAAATTTAGGAAGCAATTTTGTTACACCTAGATATATTTAAGAAGGCTTTGTTAGAAATTGAAAAAGAATATACCGACACAACTGTATAATAATCTAGATACTAGGAGATTATCCGCTATAGAGGAGGACTAGAACATAAAAATTCAAGAGTTATTAACTACTTGTGGTTCAATTACTCCAAATGAGTTGGATATGACCCTTGAAGTTGCAAACAGAACAATTGTCCATAACAAGCATAGGATAATTAGCCTTATGGAAGGAAGGGATAATGAATAATCGGTGAAACTCACAAGGCATAGGTATTATTCTCTGTTGACAACCTTGGTTTCTTCTCTTCATCGAAAGCTAGTCCTAAGACAGACACTACTGACATCCCGATTGAAGGGATATGCAAAGGTGTAGTGGGTGCCTCATCCAAAATTTTGAAAGATGCTAAGGAATTGGATGTAGAGCCCCCAATAGAATCAAATGTACAGGACAAAGAGGAGATATCGACAATAGTAGATAATGTACATATACCAGTAGATACACAGAATGTATAGATTATGGATATAGTTAATGAGGAACTAGCAGTAACAGATACTGCACCAAGTGGCAAAGTCACCGGTGCAAAAGAGGATGTTATTAAAGGTAATCAACCATCAGAGAAAAAGGGAGAGGAATCCGGGAGGGAACCAGTAGCCAGCACATCTTTGTTATCAATTAAAACCTCCTAGGTAGAGCAAAAGAGCATAACTAAGATGGGTTATACTGAGCTCATGATGATTGTTGCTCAAAATATGATGAAGGAAGGGTCAGTGGACAAGGGGATAATTGATCACTCAATTCCAATTTTACACAGACTTGTCCCAGAGAGCTAGTTTGACAAAGGATCAAGCCCATCCGGCAAGCTCAAAATAATTACTAAGAACATCTCTAAGGATTTTCAAGCATTTCATTAAAAACCTAACTGACAAGTATTGGAAAGATTCATTCAAGCTAAGAAAGCCACTTTTGATCAATTGGTTGAATCAGAAAAGAAAGAGATTACTGATAAACTGAAGTTGATTGATAATTCTTTAAGGTAATTTACAAATATATATAGAGTATGATGTAACATTGGATTACTAAATGCATATATAGATAAAGGCATTAGAGATTCTCAAGATAAAATTATAGGTATAGTGAATTCTTTTGATTGTTCCAATTCTTTGACTACATCTATTGATGGGCAGATTTTGTTGTTAAAAGCTCAAATTTCATCTCTTGAAAGGGATAGAGACAAAATCATTAGGAGAGCTAAAGGGCTCAGAGGATTGGTGAGTCCCTGGTTGGACTCCTTGAGTGTACATAAAAAGGAATGCATAGATATGATTGGAAAGCCCACACTGGTAGAGATTAAGGAGAAAGAGTCCCATGCTCATATTCTTAAGGGACTTGTATCAGTATCCAACACATTCAAATACGGCTAGGAAACTTATCTAGAGCTTTTGGAGAAAGCCTATCCATAAATTTTCAAGTATATTCAGCTCCGGTAAGGTGTTTTGGGACACATTCTTTATCCCAGTTTTTTATGCTTTTTGGCATTGATGTCAAATAGGGAGGTATAGGTGAAAAATAAATCCCTGATATCAAGAGATAAGGATTATTTGTACAGATCATGATTATAGATGACATATTTAGCTCACTGGGAGCAGTCTCAAGGTGAATCCAATAGATGGAAACTATTATCATTTTTCACATGAGTGTTGGCATCAATGCCAAAGAGGGAGATTGTTGGAAATTGACACTCATTTGACTAGTTTCATATGTTGTCATTGATGGCAACATGTTCTGGCTTCATTCTTTGGTTTACTACTTCACCGATAGACACTTCTCCTATAGGAAGAAGTCTATGGGTACTAGCATTGAAGGCCGACATGATTTGCAGATCGAGCAATGATAATAATCGGTAAACAGGGTACCGGTATAGGAGGCCGACATCATTGGTGGATCCACCATTCGGAAATTCACTTTTTTATTTGTGTATATATGTAATGAGCCAACATGTATAATCATTTTTGTATTATCTATGTAAGTTGACATGAGTCATGAAGGACTATAGGTTATATAGGTCAGTTATTAGATCATTTTTTATATATGATGATGATGATGATGATGATGTGTGATTAGATCAGTAATGTGAAGATCATGTATCTGAAGTCATTTGTGTAGGAGGTCAATATTCTATAATGATTTGTAGATGATTTTGGATGCGCTCACAGAGCAAAGGTTATTCCGATAAGGGTTTAGGGTTTCAGAATCGGAACTCGATCTGGCATAGCAGATGCATTATATGAGTTTAGTCTTATGTTTCATTATTCAATGTAACTATATCCAATGAGGCTTCTTTGTGCTGAGCAGTGTGCTCTAGGCGATAAGCCTTCCTGCATGTGCATGCCCCCATATTATGTAATATCTCTTCATATGGCCACTAAATTGATACTGTGGGTCACAAATCCCACCGTGGTTTTTCCTCTTTGAGGTTTTCCATGTATAAAATATTTGTGTTGTGATGTTCATTTTTGTGATTTGTTTATTGATTGCATTACTTCTTTGAATTAAATATGTACTAGTTTACTGGTTGGTGAATGTATGTTATAATAAGGTTAAAACAAAACATTCTAGTAGAACACTGATTCACCCCCCTATTAGTATTCTTTGATTCCAACAAAACATATGTCAAGTGGTATTATATAAACTTTTTGAGCTTTGTCCTTGCTGCTAGACATTAGGCATTCGACCAACACTTACATGACCAGCACTGGTGCCTCTAATATTTGTATCAGAAGCATTCAAACCAATAGAAATAGTAGAGATGGTTGGCATTCAAGTCGTCCAAGGGTGTATTGTTGTGCCAATATTTGCAGAGGCACTATGGGTATTGACCTCGACTTTTGCATGAGTATTCCTCACCAGTTGTGTGGTAGAAGCATTGACCATGAGAAATCTAGTAGTATGTGAACAAGTAGAGGCAATAGTTGAAACATTCAAAACAAAGATTGCAGGGATAGAGGTAGTCATAGGACAACTAGTAGTGGTGAGCACATTAGTTTGTTGTTCAATCAAAATTAGTATATGCTAAGCCATAGCTTCCTTTTCTCTTGTCAACTGCTCTAACTCCCTTTGCATTTCCTCTATTTGTGTCATTGGAGCACTCCCTAGAGTAGAGAAGATATTGGACTCGGTGAACTAATTTTAGAAAATGTTTTGAGCTATAGGAAAACTGGTTGACATAGGGAAAGCTATGGTAAAGCTTGAATTCATATTTTATTGAGTACAAGCTAGTTGTTGGTTAGCATACATGGCTTCTTGTTCCTTTTGTAACCTTTCTCTTTCAAATCTTTCATAGATCCTTTGATAATTTTCCTTGATGTAGGAAGGATCCTCATAGTACGGGTCATGCATGTTCCTGTCCATCTTGGGGAAGCTATGTCTAACAATTAGATTCTCCCTTGAGGAAGAATCGTCACTACTGGTTCTCTCAACCTCATGGGCAGACCTATAGCGGTCACTATGATAACCTTCTAAGATGCTCTTTCCTATTATAATATGTTGTTGTTCAAATATAACAATAGAAAGACCTAAACTAGTATCAACTATTTCAGTAGGAGAGGCAATTTTGGGAATACATTTTTCCTTAACAATCCATCGCTTGTTTCCTACAAACTTGCTTTCTTTGATTGTTATAATATTTGTTCCATCATCTCAGCTCAACTCGATATCTGAGGTCCTTCTTCCTACAATGCATTCACTCCTTCTTGTGGTAGTAATGATAGTCTTTTCACTACTCATGAGAACCCTTTTGGTTTCAAATGAACTATCTTCTTTTTAGATTTGCCACCCAAGAATGGGAATATTTTATTCTATTCTTCTGACTTTGGGCCTTCTTTTGACAAGGACTACTAGGGTATACAATCTTCTAATAGTCTTTACTCTTCTTAGTTCTCTAGTCCAGTCGTCAATTTATTGGTGTTCAAATCAACAGGTTCCTACACTCTAGAGAAATAGCCACTGACTCATGGTTAAGCAATAGAACTAGATTTATCCAATGAACAAAGTCTAGTGCCCTGACTACAACTTTCTACTATTTAGGCTCTACAAAACCTAGGTGGGTATCCCTATGATAGTGTTATTTTGATATTCTCACTCCTTTGACAAGACACTATACTCTGAGAAGACGTTTCAATGAAAATATGCCAAGGAAAGAATGAAAAAACTCATACTCTTGGCTCAGACCTTAGCTTATTCCATCTTTTGGTACATTGAAACTGGTTCTAATATATACTACTAAATTAATCCTAGTACTAATAGCAAATAGTTTTTAATGATTGAATCTGAAATTTAGAAAACCTGACCAGTGCTTATCTCTTAGGGAATACAGAGTCAGAACAAGATCACTACACTCACAACAATGTGCATTTTATCTTTTAAGATCTAGATCTTTGAACACAAATGCCTTACATAAATATTCAACTTGAGAAACACATTCTTAACTCACCTTACACTAATTCACACTATGTTGTTGTATTCTTGATAGAATTTAATTCATTTGATGCAAATAAAACCCATCAAAACATACACATTCTCATTTAGAAAAGATAAGATGAAAACACTCTTGGTATTTAAAACTCATGTAGCACATGAATCAACAGAATGAGACGAGAACAAAGAATGTAATCTTTATTGATCTCTAACATAAAACAAGTGCATTCAAATAATTATAGTCCAATTCTCTGTAATAACTTTGTCCTTATATTAATCTCTTGTCCTAGTACATATAATCACAAAAAAATTCAGAACAGTACTCAAGGCCCTAAATTCCCTTTTATAACACAAGGGAGAAAACAAGCTTTGAGCCAATGAGTACACAATATGAAACCCTAACTAGAATGAAGTACAATCAAAAAATTTCCTTGCAGGCATGCCCTTCTCTCTTTTAGTCATTCATTCCTTGTTGCTGAGAAGTCCTTGTCTGAGGTTGCAGGCCTGCAGATGACTACTCCTGGTGGTCCTTATGTACTACTTCGTGTGAGGTCCAAAAAGTGGACTAAAGGTGCTAGCAGTTGTTGTCTTGGAAAATGGGATGATGGAAGGTGAGAGTTGCTAGAAGCCTTCCAAAAAAGGCACTGTCATTCTAAAATTGCAGGGGGACAAAAAGGTAAAAACAATGACTTGTCTTTCTCCTCCTCTAAGCCTTGTTGGAGAACACCAAAAAACTTGTTGTACCATTCATCCATCTTTTTGATAGGCCAATCAAATGTCTTTAATCCCTACAACCTATACATTGCAGTTTTGGTTGCTTGAGGTGGGACCCCTACTACATCACAACAAACTTATGATTCAACCCATATATGTCCATGTTCTTTTCCAAAATTGTACTATAAGAGGCATCCTGACTTGGATCAGATTCCAATGCTTGGAGGACTCCTTCTATAGCCTTTTCAAAGTCTGTGCACATGCCAGGAGTTTAGATCCTTAGTGTGTTGCATTGGTGTCAAAATTGATGGGATCTCCCACCGTTGTAGCCCCTTGAGTGATTCAAACCTATCACTCATTGCTTTCTTTTCCTTCTCAATGATTGGGAGCTCCTTAATAAACTGATTATAGTTTTTCCATGTTACTTAAATTTCATTTTCTTCACTCCCTTTATTCTGAGATGATGCCAAAATAATCTCCTTCAATTGTTTCCCCTTTGGAAACCAAGTAGCCCTAATAGGCTAAAAGAATAAAAGATTGGAATTCCTCTAACTTGTGCATGACTCTACCGAATACCTTTAAATTGAAGCCTCCTCTTTGGCTTCTTGTAGCTCCCTTGTGGCCTTCTCTAACTCTTCATGCCTTATTCCTCCTGAGGTCCTTGTCTCAGCTTTAATTAATTTTTCTTTCAATTTGCATTTTTGAATGAATAATAAATGATAAGTATGATATAACTGGGCCAAACTGTCCCTAATAACAATGTGCTTTGCCTCTAAATCTTATAACAATATCTAAGCAAATTGGGTTGTATGGGAAGCCAGAGAAACAACCTCTCTTGTAGTGGTGTCACTGGCTATCATCAAAATTGCTTCCCCCCTCTGTTGTTCTAATTCAAAAGGAACAATTGGTCGATTGACATTTGATCCTCTAGCCAAAACTCCAAAGGCTTTGATATCTACATTTATCCCGAACCCATAGTTCTCATATTCTTTAACATACCCTAGGTCTTTTTGTCTTATTACTTGGTCTGACAAAAATATTTTTCTATGCTCCCATCTTGGGACTAGGAGCATGCCAATTTTGGCAACCATTTCCCTTGCCTCCTTGGGGCTACATTGAATATTGTAGGGGTCTATATTTATTTCTTCCCCCTCAACTACATTTATCATTTTCTCTTTGAGCCAAAAAGATTTAAATTTAAGGGAGTTCACAAAATTGTCATCTGATATGAACTCCCTTGAGGAAGCCACTCTCCCATCATCCACCTCATGTATAGGGATGAAAATAGGAACCAAATCTCTATCTGTGTCATCCAGTTGCTTTGTTGCTTCATCCTCATTGAAAAAATCTCTAGGAGGGGAAGGGGGAGGCACATTGGGATCATCATCTCAGGGATATCTACCAAATCTGAGATCTTTGTTTTTCCTTTCTCCACTCTTCTTATCTCTCCCATTAATGGCCTCTTATCTTTTTCTACTGATTTGGAGGACCAAGGTTGCCCCTTTTCTATGATAACCACCTCTTTTTTGGAGAATGTGGGGATATAAACAACAAGCTACTCCTGAAATTTTCTCTTTTATTCCTGGCCTCCTTCCTCTGGATGTCCTTTTGAATTATTTCATCAGCATGTCAGAGGATAATGATCATTCTGGCAATGTCATATTGGAATTCCTCTCTAAATATCCCCTTGTAATTTTCATCCTCTATCATTCTCTCCTTCTCTATCATTATCAGCAACTCCCACTTCTTCTTCCTTTGGGTGGCTTCACATGGTAGAGCATTTCTCAGCAGGTCTTCTATCTCATAAAACTAGTGATGGTAGCTTATTTCTTTAAGTTTATTTAGCCTTAAATCCCCTATGTACACCTCGGGATCATAATTTTTTGCTATAGCTACCTTAAGCCTGTAACTCTTGATCAAAAAATCTTGGGTCTTCTCCAGATCATCAGACCCAATGTTGAATTCTTTGAAGCTAGTGGCTTTGGGGTGATGCTTCCCCTTTCTTTCTAGGATTTGATCCTTATTCACCCACATCATTTGGCATATGAATTCCAAAAATGCAATCCTAGGAGATACAAAAATTGGTAGCATATGAGGAGCCTTCTCAAAACCATAGCACCATATAATTGTATAGTCATCATAGAAGAATAAGTCTCCAAAATTATGGCTAAAATCCCCCTCTACATATTGTACATTTTGATACCTACCAAATTTTATTCTTAATACCTTAATTATATTTGTAGGTAGCCTTGTTATCACAACATTCAACATATCCAAAGATCTTTTGAAAAATAAATCAAAGAATAAACCATAATCACCAATGTGAGAGCCCTTGTCCCACACTTGTGTCCATCTCTAAACAGGCCATGGTAACCCTTTCTGTGGATCTAGCATTCTGATGTTCATTTTTGGTGACCATGTTGACCTATTTTGATAAAAATTGAGATGGCACACCAAATAATAGTGCTTGAAGTTCAGTGTAGTTGTTTTATCATTTGCCTTCATTAGGTTCTCATATAACTTGGTTCGGAGAATTGTAGCAAATTTAAAAATTTCGTTAGTTGATGGGTGTTGAATGGACAATGTTAACATCATGTAATCAACTAGAAACAACGTGGCCCCCACAATCTTCTCCTAGGACCTTGAACAAGGCATAATATATCCTTACAAAATAATTTTCAAAATTATCCAATGCAAAAGGCTCAATCTCAGTGGGCAGGATGTAGCTTGGGGAAAACTTGGAGAGCCTTCTCAAAAACATAGGCAAATACTCCCTCTTGATTCTCCCCTTGTTCTTCTCATACATTCTCAACAAGGCCTGCTTGTTGGTCCCCTTAATGGCTAACCCATCCATCCCAAAATATCCCGTCCTTGAAGATTTTTGAAAGCAAGGCTTGGGGGGTCAAATTTCTTAGCCAATTCTCTGATTAACATTGGCTCAATAAATACATTTGGAACCACTATCTTTCCTAGGTTTAACTTCTAGAGGTTGGAGATAGGGCTAGGTTGGTCCCTGTTTCCGTAAAATGCGTGGAAGACATCCCACCCACTAAATCCCATTATGGCATCCCTCCATCCAACCTCTGTGTCTCCCCACTAGGCTTTGGATAATGCCAATGAGCTAGAGTCGGGGAATAGTTTTAGCAAATCCTAGCTCAATACCTAGGTTTTTCTAGTCTGCCTCCTTGCAAATTCTTCCAATTTGATCATTGTTCTCTTTCCACTTCAGCAGCTGTTCTGGGAGGCTCAACTAGTGCTATTGGTTCCTCCTGGGGTTGTAGGGTTTCTTCTATAATAGGGGCAAATTCAACCTTCTTTTTAGGAGGGGATCTCTTCTTTGTTTCCTTCTTCTTTGGTGGCTCCTCTGTCATCTTCTCTTCAACTTCCTCATTTCCAGTCACTCGAGGGGTCGGTTGAGTAGGTATCTCTTTTGCAGAAGCTCCGACCTCTCCATCCTTCTTTGATTTCCTTTTCCCAGGAGTGGGCTTCCTTGATTTTGGGGTCGGGGCTTCCTCCTTTGCCTCCTCCTTTGAAACCACAACTGAAGCCTTCTTTTCTTCCCTCTTCCTCTTTTCTTTCTTGGGGGGAGCACTGGCTTGAGCCTCCTCAGCTTGTGCAGGACATGGTTCAGGGTTTAGCCCAAAAACGGGGGCATCCTGTATTTCTTGTCATGGGCTAGTTATGCTCAAAGGGATGGCATGGATAACACCAGGGACATTTGAGCTAGCTCCAGCCTCTTGGGCTCTCTCACTATCAAGGCTTGTGGTTTTCTCAACGGGAGAGGCCATAGCTATCTTGCAAAGAGCAGGAAATAAAAACCTAGGGCTCTAAAAATACCTACAACTCACACAAATAATTCAACCAAATTCACACAGAGGGTGCTTGAATTTTACTTACTAGTTAGCTACTTGTGTTTGGATGCCTTGAGATTACTTGAATTCACTCCTTTTTCGCTTTACAATTTCTCTTCGATCGTCTGAATGCTTGGTGAAGAAGAATGTAGCAGATTTTTCTCTTTTATTGCTCTGCCATTAATTCCTTCGTGCAAAGAAAAAAAGTTGTTGGCTTCAAAATTTGATTATTTACCGTAGATGATCATTTAGACGACCATGATCAATCCTCGACTTCCTTTGACCGATGAGTTTGCGCCCTTGTATTTCCTCTTTCACCACCTTTGCCTTTTATGTTATGTCAATCACCATGTGGGGCAATAAATGCCATGGGTCAAATCTATGGGCACAATATTGACACATAATAGTTTCATGAGTACAAAAATAAATCCATGATTTGTACTCAGTACCTAGGTCTAGGTATGGATGTTGACCTAGACAGAGAGACAAAATTCATTATTAGATTACGAGAGTCAAGAGATGGCTTTGTACAACTATGAAAGATCATCCAAGAAAGTAAAATAGTTTGTAATTTAGAGAAATATCACAATAGCACATTAGGTCTTAATAGGCTATACCTAGTTTACCTAAAAATCTGATTTATTTTAGAGAAATATCACAATTACACATTAGGTCTCAATAGACTGTACCTAGTTTACCTAAAAATCTGAAAATATGTCATCAATCTCATAAATATACTAAATTGCTATGAAGCAAACCTACAAACCACTTACATAGTGAACATAGAAAAGAATATAAAACTAATCTTCACTATTGGTGATGAATCCATTTATCTTTTCTTACTTCATCGGCAACTTGGAATCAATATTACATAGCCCTCTAAATAAAGAATCACCATAGCAATTCTTAAAGAACCTAACATATTTATTTTGTTGGCTCATTTAGGATGGATACCTTCATACATGTATGACTCAATTAGTAAAAATAGATTTTAATTGATAAAGCATTTGATAAAAATTATTAATAATAAGTCGTAAATGTCGACATGGTCTAAAACTATACTACACTACAAAGAAGTCAAAAAGAGATGATTTGATTAAAAAATTTGATTATTTAAAATTCAATATTGATATTTATTCAGTTAAAACCTTAATCAAAATTCAAGAAAAAATATTATCCACACAAATCAACAAGTATAAGAGCTATGTAAATAATTTAAATAAAAATAGGAGAAACATCCACATAATAAGATGGCATTCAAAAATCCATCCTCAATCAGAAACATATAAGTGAAGAGATCATCACAAAAAGTCTTATAATAGTTTAATAATGATGCAACACAAAGTAATCAATAGAGCAATAGATCTGGAAACCAAAAAAAGCATAGCCGTTAAAAAAAGCATAGCCGTTACCCCGCTCCTAACCCAACGACACTCGAATTATAGTTTAAATTTGAATTCTCCTTCCCATATTCTCATCTTTTTGTGTTGTAAATGTAGTTTTTTTTCTCTGTTTGTGCTCTGTTTTTTTTGGGCATGGCCATACCTCCTGTGTCTATGTTTGCTCTGTTCATCGAGTTTTTCTTTTGAGTTTTTGTTTGCATTATTATGTGTTCTGTTTTTTTCTTTTAATATGTGTTGGGTGAGGATAGAGATTGATGTTCGCGAGGGAGTGCATATGCGGGAATTTCAAGCATTGATGAGACTCCTCTTACAACATCCAAAGCCATGTTTGTTTATTTGCCCATGAAAACGAATGTCCTCATCTCGACCTGATCTTCCAACACAAAAAAGAGGAACCTGAGGAGGAAAGGTATCTTGCTGGGACATCTTCATCATTATTGGGAGGCTACCCTAAAATCTTAGTAGATTTTATTCAGGTAAGTTTTGTCCTGCTGATTTAAAAATAACTTTTTAAATCCAAACTTGTCGTTTGACTGCTTCAGTTTCCAATGGTTTTTGTGGTAAAAATTATGTGGCAATATTTTTTGAACTCCAAATTGTTCTGCTAACATCATTGTATTACCTCAGCCCTCACAGTAAACCGTGGCATGAACTTGAAAGGCTAACATGTTTTGTATATTGTTGATGTATTCTTTGTGGTGCTGGGTTGTGCCTATATATATGTTGTGTGTATTGTTAGCTTATCTATGTATGTGGTGCTCATTTATGTTTCTCTATTTTGTTTGTCTACATAGGATACGTTCCACCTTAACAGTAGAACATACGTAGCTTGCTTTTTTCTACCCACATTTCTTTTGTTCATAAGCAAACTAGTCTTTTGTAGTGCCAATCAACTACATTTTCTAGATGTTTTCTTGATGTTTGATGCTACAAGGGTGGATGTTGTGCTTGCAATATTATCGGTTTCGAAGTGTTTGAGTGAACCTAGAATAAGACATTTACAAGCAACAAAAAGAATACCAAGGTACCAACTCAAATGCTCGATTACATGAGACTTCAAATTTCTCTGTCAAAAGTCCAATAATGGACTCCTGGAATGCTCGAGGTTACCTCCCAAGACACCAGGATCTGAGATCTAAATTCTAGAGACCTCAAAGTAACCAAAGGCTTCGAAATCCGTCGCGGACTCAAAATCTTCACTACATCCAAGGTTCCTTCACGCGGCAAGCAATCCGATGTGCCCCCAAGAATTTTCCGAGCTATCAGAAGAATCCTAACTTTCAATGGCTTCATATGAACCAGACCCATAAAAATCTTTCCTGGCTTAGTTCTTGGATAAGCCTCCCACTAGAGAGATCTGCTCAGCAAACAAAAAAACTGAAATCTTGGCTTATCGATTCAGCAAAGCATCAAAACTTAGACTCTTGGGCAAAGAAAGTAGCAACCGGCTCAAATAGCATCCCTATTGCAACTAGGGCTTAGAGTTTTTCTCCTCCCAAGAAAACTTTGAGCTTCAAGCAGCAACTTCAATGCCAAAATTTGCAAGGCTTCCCTCCATCTGCATCTGGCTTGCCCTTCAAGGGTCCGCGTGCCTTGGGATTCAAAAAATCTTTCCCCCCGTGGCCCACTCCTAATTTTGAGTGCAAGGACCAGAAATGGAATAAGAAATCTATGGGAAGCAAATAGTTTGTGCTTCCTTCAGACTCCTTGAATCCTATGATTGCTCGACTCAAGGAAAATGCTTTCTTTGCAAAATGGTGTGGTAGTGGTGGGTCCAGCAAAGATATTCTTGACTGGTGGAAATCTTCCTTCCCAGATCTAATTTCAGTAAGACAACTGCAAAATGATTTCTTTTTCTTAAAATGTGTGGACTTGTCTTTGAAGAAAGCAATCACAAAAGGCAGTCCTCTGTTCTGCCAAGGCTCCACCTTTCACTTCCTTGACTAGAAACCAGGCTTTGATCCAGTGCATCATAGATTCGAGAAAACTCCAGTTTGGTTGTCTTTAGTAGGCCTTCCATCTGAGTTTTGGTGTCTGGAGTTACTCATGAAGATTGGCGATGCTCTAGGATCCTTGGTGGGGATTGAGGCGGACTTCATGAAAGGCCTTAAAGGGGACATAGCAAACATTTATGTTGAGATTGACCTCAAGAAAGGTTTTTATAGTGAACTAGAAATCATTTCAGAACTGGGTAGATGGAATCAGAAAGTGTTAAGGTGGGCAAGGAAGTCCGTGGTAAATGTTTTCTTAGGAACCAAATAGTCAATAAGAGTTCTCTGGTAGCTTCCATGGGAGCCCTCAACCTACCTCATCAGCATTCAGAGCCAATCACTCCTATCCTAGACTTTCAGAAGATGGTCAAGGAACGGGAAATCACATCGGTCCCAGCGGCCTCATCTATTTTGGTTGCAGCCCAGGCAATCAAGAAGGCTCTTCGGCAGTCCCAAGTCAGAGCCCCTGCCTCTCCTCCTATCTCACTTGTTGACCTAGACTTTCAGCTTCTTCACACTCCTAGAACAAACTAGCATCCAAGAGATAAATCAGGAGGTCTGAATCAATTGATTCCAGGTTAGGTTTCTCAGGGATCCTTGCCTTCTTCTTTGAGTTGTCCCCCTCTCATTCTATCACTGATTGCTATGATCCATTCCCAAAAGGTTGTCAAGAGTTTGTTTGGTCAAAAAAAAACTCCTTCCCTAAGCATAGGGGCATTCAACATATTCTCCCAACCTTCAGCTAAGGCTTCAAAAAGAAAGAGCAGTTTAAGGCGCAAGAAACTAAGGGGATCCCTCCAGACAACAAAATCTAGTAAAAGCAAAAATATTCACCTGGCAAAAATCTTACTAGAAGAGGATGTTATTGAAGAAGATCTTAAAGCAGATCTAGAGGAGGATAATGAATCACACTTATCAGAAGGAGAGATTTCTCCTTCTTCAGATCTTCCCCCTTCCAATCAATATTTTAACCTCTCGATGGAAATCCCTTACCCTTTTCTTTTCTCTCCGCCTTTAGGGCCTAATAGTCTGGATTTGACTAGTGAGCAAAATACTCAGAATCTTCTGGAGAATCTCATGATAGGAGATGAAGACCCGGACTCAATCTTAGACACTCCCCTTGCAGTTCTGTACTCTCAGATTAAGGAAAAAAGGAAACTAGGGCTACAACAAAATCAAGAGGGTTTGGAGAAGCCAGACTTTGGTTCTTCCCCTCCCAAGAAGGGTCGCAAATCTTTCATTGAAGCTAGATCCCAAAATGGAGCGGTGGAGAATCAATCAAAACTATCGGATCTTTGGAAAGTAGGGAAGGCGCCTTCCTGAACAACAATGAAAATCTTATCATGGAATGTTAGCGGCCTCAATGCCCCTAACAAACAGAGGGTGATCAAAAGAAGGACTATTTTGGTCAGTGCAGACATAATCCTCTTGCAAGAATCTAAACTAGAGGACAAGCAAGCAATTTCCTTTGGAAGTGGAATTAGCCCTCTGTTCCAAGCATCTCTACAATTGACAGTAGCCTCAGAAGGGGCATTTGGAGGCTTAATGATAATCTAGAAGCCTTCTCAAGTCAACGCTGAAGGTATTGCATCCAGCAGGAATTGGCTTCTAGCCAAAATCACTCATCTTCAGACAAATACTTCCTTCTTTATTATAAATACCTATGGCCCAGTGTCCCCTCACAAAAAGCAACTCACATGGTCTTCTTTAGATGGAGTCTTGTCTACTTTAGCTGAGGAACAAGTCTTCATTGGGGGAGACTTCAATGCCATCAGGAGTGCTTCAGACAAAAGGGGAGGAATCATCCAGCTAGGTGGTTCCCAACAGGACTTCAATGATTGGATTGAAAGGAATGGTCTTTGGAAATAGATTTAGGGGACACTTTCACATGGACAAATAGAAGAAAAGGTTTCAATAATACAATAGAAAAAATAGATAGATTTTTCTGGCAAGGGGACTTGAGGCTTTTTCCCTTTACTCCCTCCTATACTGTCCTTCCTTGTTCAGGTTTAGACCATTACCCCATTTTTCTCTCTTTGCAAGGCACTTAGGAAATTTATAGGACTCCATTTAGGTTTGAAAATATGTGGATGAAACACCCAAATTTTCTTACCCTGATAGAAAATTGGTGGAAGGAAGGATCATTTGAGGGATCAAAACTCTTCCACTTCATCGCAAAGCTAAAATTAGTAAAGCAGAAACTGCTCCAATGGAATTCCCAGCACTTCAAAAACATATTCTCAACAAAATGATCACTAGAAGAGAGATTGGCAGCTCTTAATGACAAGATCAATCTTGATGCAAGATCAATCTTGATGGGAATGGATCAAGAATCCTTTCAACGAGAAAGGACCCTCCTTTTTGACTACGAGGACATTCTTTCTAAAGAAGAAATCTTCAGGAAGCAAAAGTCTAGAGAGAACTGGCTAGAATGGGGGATAAAAACACCAAGTTTTTCCATAATGTAACAAATCTCA
Organism: Cryptomeria japonica; assembly: GCF_030272615.1. Lineage (NCBI taxonomy): Eukaryota > Viridiplantae > Streptophyta > Pinopsida > Cupressales > Cupressaceae > Cryptomeria > Cryptomeria japonica. The sequence goes on along the minus strand of NC_081410.1, from coordinate 33,308,276 downwards.
CAAGAACAAAGAATTGGATATCAAAACTGGAAATTAAGCATAACCAAATCTCAAAGGACCCAGAGGAAATAAAGAAAGAGATCATCACCTTTTATTCTAATCTCTTAAACAACATTGAAGGATCTCAATTACTGGAACAAAAAAAGCTTCTAGCAAGGATCCCTAAGATCATAAAAGATGGGCAAAATCAGATGCTAAATGAGAGAATTAAGTTGGAAGAAGTATTCCAAGCTCTTAACCAACTTCCCTCTAGTAAGGCACCTGGCTCGGATGGCTTTCCTGTGGATTTCTTCAAGAAGTGACGGCATATCTTAGGACAAGACCTCTCAAAAGCTCTAGAATGCTCAAGAACATTAGGGAATATTCTCAAAGAAGTAAACAACACGTTTATAGCGCTCATTCCAAAAAAGGAGAAGGCAATTAATATTGGAGATTATAAGTCCATCTCCTTATGCAACATAGTTTATTAAATTCTCTCAAAAGTTATGACTAACAGATTGAAGCCTCTCATGGATAGCATCATTTTAGAAGAACAGACATGATTTGTCCCTGGTCGCTCAATCCTTGATGGGGTGATTATAGTGCAAGAAGCAATCCACACTCTTCAAAGCACAAACAGACCAAGTATGATTATAAAACTAGACATAACAAAAGCTTATGATAGCGTAGATTGGTGTTTTCTCTGCCAAATCATGCAAGCATTTGGCTTTGACAAACAATGGATCAACTGGGTATTTGAATGCATATCAACCCCTAAATTTTTAATTTTGATAAATGGAAAGCTAGTGGGCTTCTTCTCCTCTTCAAGGGGTATCAGAAAAGGAGACCCTTTATCTCCTTTCCTCTACATCATAATGGGGGAGGCTTTGGGAAGGGCAATCAAAGCTAGTCATACTAATAATCTTTTAGAGGGAATCAAAGTAACAAAAGATTTTGTAGTCACACACCAGCAGTTTGCAGATGAAAATCTTCTCTTGGGGGCAGCAAAAGTTAAGGAAGCATCCCATCTAAATCAGGTACTAGAAATTTATGGAAAGGCATCAAGCCAAATAAGAAATAAGGATAAAACTAAAGTTTATTTTTTCACTGCTCCAATCTTATTACAGACCAAAATTCTCAGAATTCTAAACTGTAGAGAAGGATCTCTCCCTTGTATTCACTTGGGCATTCTAATAGACCAAGGTCTAAGGAACACTAAATTATGGGATCCTTTAAAACTAAAAGTTGAAGAAAACTCAAACTCTTGGAAGGACAAGTGGCTCTCTTGGGCTGGAAGGCTAGTGATGATCCAAGCAATGGTTTCGACCCTTCCTATTTATCTTTTATCCATATTATCCTTATCATCTAGTGCTAACTCTTTCATAATTAAGAAGATGAGATATTTATTTTGGCAAAATACTGAGGAAAAGCATAAAATTGCCTTAATAGCTTGGGATAAAATTATGAAGCCCGGGACAATGGGAGGTTTAGGCATCAAGGATCTTAAATTGCAAAACATAGCCATAGGGGCTAAACTAGTCTGGAAGTTCATAAAAAACCCTAATGCAACATGGGTTAGAATGCTGGAAACCAAGTATCTACCAGATCAGGATCATCTCAACATTCTTAGAATAGGCAATTTTCCCAAGGGGTCTAGAACCTAGAATTTCATCATTTCCTATAGAAACCTGGTTTCAGAGTCGATCACATGGGATATTCATGATGGATCATCTAGTCTATTCTAGGAGGACTCTTGGGGTGGTTATCCACCTCTAGCAAACTCCATCGATATTCCTTCTATAGAATACTGGTTTAAACAGCATTGGGGTTCTTGAGTTATAGACTACTTGGATATGGATGACCTATCGTATTCCCAAAGTTGGAGGTGGAAATCAATGGAGGGTTTGCCAATCCCAAGGGAAGACCTAGATCAACTCCTAGAACAACTATAAGCAAGAAGTATCAGCCCCAGAAGAGGGGTAGACTCCTTGATCTAGGCACCATCTAAAACAGGGCAGTATAATTCAAAAGATGGATATAGAGTTCTAGTTAGTATTGCAGATCAAGACAAGCAAGACATCCCTTTGAAGCTTTTTTGAAGTCCCAAAATCATCCCAAAAAAAGGCATCTTTGCATGGCTATCCTTTCAAAAAAAAAATTCTAACTGTAGAAAAGTTTACAAAAATGGGTTACAAAGGACCATCAAGGTGCATTTTGTGCAAAGCCCAAGCAGAGACAGTTGATCACCTCCTATTGAATTGCCCCTATGCTTCTAAATGTTGGAGATGGCTCTATGCTAAGCTGGGTTTGTTTATTGCCCTGTCAAACGACATCAAATCCCTATTCCAAAAGTGGCCTCTTCCTCTTAAGGAGAGCTCCCTGAGTCAAATTATGGAAGTGTCTGCATCATGCTTAGTCTAGGAAATCTAGAAAGAAAGGAAATGTAGATTATTTGAAGAAAAAGCTAGGAGGCAAGAATCAGTTCTAAATTCAATTGAATCAGCAATAGTGGACTAAGTTAACTGCAAAATAGCCTTTTCTTTGGACCAGTCCAAAGTCTTCTCTTCATGGGATGAAAGTATTAGGGAAAAATGGCAAGGGATCAGAATTCCTCCATCCTTTGGTCAAAAAAATAATTCAAGAAAAGTTGCAACCTGGTCCCCTCCATCTTTTGATGGTGCCTCCAGAGGTAACCCAGGTTCCTCTAGAATAGGTTATGTAATCACATATCACTCAAGAGCAATCATAGGAAAAATGGCAAAGCTGATTCCACCAGACACCAACAATATAGCAGAATTCAAAGGGTGAACTCACAATACTGGTTCCCACTTTTTGACCAACTTTGACACTTATATGAATATTTTGAAAAAAACTTTCACTTTCCGACATCTATAACTCTTAAACCATTAAGAATTTGAAGATGATATAAACTAGTGATTTTTAACATCTTGTCTGTAGATTCTAAATATATATTTTTCAAATTTGTTTGAATAAAATTTTATTGATTTTTCCATCTCCCTCAAAAAGTAATTTTTTACAGCAAACAACATTTTTTAAGAGTGATGTGTATCCCGAAACGCATAATTTTTTTTATATAAATTATAAAAACTTAATTATTTTGAATTTTGGTTTGTAACATCAATACCCAAGGCATGCAGTTGGTTTGATAGTGATATGTTGAATATTTTTCATTTTATTAAGTTTTGAAGTTCGACTAATTATAATTTAGATATAGGTGTACGTTTGAACACATAACTTGTTCTATATATATCAAAATTCAATTTTCTTTTTTTTGTTAGAAAGAAAACATCAATACCTAGGGCATAGATATTTTTCAGAATTTTTTTGAGTTAGTTTACTATTTTTCCCAATGGATTGAACAAAGAAGTTCATGTTTGGTAAAAAACCTACATTCATAAGAAATAAAATAAAATTATATTAATGAAATTAAATATATAAAACGTTATACTATTTGGAAAGCTTATAATAAGGACTAAATACTTAAAAAAAACAAAACTTTTAAATGAATTAATTTAAACCCCCAAAAGATAATGTAAAATTGGTTTTTTATCAGCATTTGATAGATGCAAAGGAGACTCCATTGCAAGTATGATTTAGAAGTAGAGAGGTTCTATCCAAGAAATTTTGATCTAAGAGCCTTTGATTTAACTCTCTTCAATTAATTACTTAAAATGGAACCTCTTAAAGATTAAATCATTATATTTTCTAAAAATTGTATGATTTCAGCAAAAATCAAGACGTACCAAAAAATGGGAACCAACTTTGTGAGTTCACCCCAAAGCACTGCAACTTGGTTTGATGGACTGCATCAACCATGGCCTAGGAAATGTCTTAGTGGAAAGAGACTCGAAGATAGCAATTAATGCAATTAGGAAGAAAAAAACTCCAAACTAGAGACTTCAAGAAATTTTAGATAATAGTAGAAAACTTGAACAAAATTGAGCACTATGAGGCTAAACATATCTATAGGGAAGAAAATGAAATGGAAGATGCCTTATCAAAATTAGCAGCCCAAGGAACTTACATTCACTGGTGGGATCAAAGTTATCAGTCAAGTGGTAAAGCAGATTAGATCAATTAGCAGGATTAGTCCCATTAAGTTCTTTGAAAAATACACAAGATCAACTTGAATGAGGAGGGTAGACTATAGTTTATTATTAATTTTAAAGCAATTGTCTAAACGCATACCTTTGGCGGTCTTGGGGAAATAGCTATATATTTTTTGAATTTAATTTTCACTTTACCCCGGGTTTAGTGGTGGGCCCGGATCAATTTTTGTCAACCTTGAGTGCTTAACCTAACTAAGCTTTCTCTTAACCTCGCTTCCCGAAGTTCCAGCTAGTTAGAGCCATCATCTTGTACCCAAGGTATGTGTTGTCCGTAGGTTATCCTTTTTAACTACGTCTGGGAGATTTGGCTTGCCCAGGACAAATATTCTCCACCACCTTAGCTGGAGATATTAAAGCAAACCCACTCCTCATTATTAGGTTTTGAAGAGCGCACCCGATGATCTTGTCTTCACATTTTCTGCAAGTCGCTTCCATTCCTATCCTGCTAAAACCATTTCATAGTTCATTCTAGTCTTTCTCTCTTGTCGGTTTCCTTCTATTGTCAACCATGTTGACTAAGGCTCTGCATGGTTTCATTATGAGTGTTTATCCAAGGTCGTCCTCATGCATTGGAGTATACACTCCCATTTCCTTCTCGGCCTCCATGTTCCAGGTATCCTTCAGAAGGATCATAGATTTGAGACTGAAGCATCTCCTCATTCACTCGGACCCTCCTGTTCTCTTCACAGTAAAAATGATACTGGCAAGCGGCCATTTGAATAGGGATGAGTATCTGCAAGACAACACTAGTGTCTCCTCCAAATTTGTGGCTTCTCTGCTAGATCAAAAATTACCTAAGCAAGTTGTATGGAGCCTCACTAAAGAGCTCTTTCCTGAGGAAATCCTTTGGGAATTTCAAGAGATTTTAAATAAGGCTCTCTATGACTCAGGGGCTCCTCAACCAAGCGACCGAATAAGCTCATCAAGTATTATCCCTTCTTGTTTTACTTGAAAGAGAAAGACTTGGATAGACACAAGGTTTTTGTTGGATTTGGTCTGAGCCACCTCAAATGGCGAATCCTAGGGGAAAATCCGAAGGTCCAGGGCAGAGAGGAAGACCTCTTCCAATTTGCAAGACTCAATGGAATCCTTCCCTTGAAAGCTGCAGATGAAGAGCCTCAAGTCGAACAATATTGTTGAGGTGCAGCAAGGAGGGGTCATCGGGGTTCTAGTCGTGGTTGTGGCCACCCTGCAAGAAGAGGCCATGGGAGAGTGAGAATTGAACCGTCTCAATCTAAACCCTCCAGTGCAAGCTAGGTTTTTTAATTTGGTTCTATGAAAAATCTTTTTTGAAGCTTAATCCAAGACTCTGTCTATAGTTTATTTTGGCTTCATATTTATGTTTACAATCTCTGTTATCTAGGCAGTTGATATTCTGCCATCTAAACTCTTTTTAGCTTTATTATTCTAGACTGCATAATTTTTTTAGGTTTTCAAAAGGATAAATCGTTGTGCTTATGGTTTTCTCCCTGCTTGGAAACCATTTTTGGTTTGGAATGTTGAGAAGGGTTTTTTATGCTATACCACTTAGCTATGTCAGTACTATAACTAATTCAAAAATAATATGAATCTCAGCTCTGCTTTTACTGATCAAAAAAAAAATAGAACAATAGATCTGTTAAGAAAGCCCTTGAACATAGAGATATCCTCTTATTTACAGACCTATTTTGCAATACCTTACACTCGTCACTTATCCCTTAGACTAATTTATAAAAAAGAAGCAAAATATGCATTTGTTGTCGCTCCAGAAGCATCCCCTTAATTTATTTTTACAATCAAGCAGTTGATGGATTAACTAAGAGGCATGGACTCACCTCTCTAGAATATGGATTAAGTTGATAGAAATGAAACTGACCAAAACAAAACACAAAAACAGAGCATGGAGAAAAACAGAGCAGCACACAAGGAAGACAAATTTTTAATTATCAGACCATATTTTCATTCTTCCTTTTCATACCCAAAATGATTACAAAATGCCTCTTTTAATGGAGGTCTTAGATGTTTCTAGAATGGTCAGGGGGTAGCTAGAAACTTCCAGAATTTTGCATATAAAATAAAGTTTTAACACTATAGAAGGTACGATGGACAGGTTGGAGTAGATGTTGAAAACAAATCTAAATCTGTTAATTATGTAAACACCTGTGCATACAGAGCGTGTGGATGGGGCAGGTGAGATTAGACTCCAACACTCCCCCTTAATCTCAACTACCAATATTCTATCCATTCTTTTGTTCTTTCAGCTTTCTTCAACTATCTTCCTTTTTTGTCTGTAACCTCTTCTTTGGTTTTCTTGCTAACTTGCTATTGCTACAGCTGCTACAATTTTCAGCATTCACAATGTCTTCTCTTTAACTGATATCCTCCTCTGATTTTCTGATTTCTTTCATCAACTTCTCTTTCTTTCTTGTCCTCCAATTTTCTTCAACTGCTGATGTAGTCTCTCAATCTCTTTGGTTTGAAGTCTTCAAAACATCATACAATTAGTAGTTACTGTATATGGTGAAAATGGATAACAATAAACAACAATATTGAAAGACTAAAATGGATTCAACCACCAAACCCTAGCCTAACAATGAACAAAGATCCACCATAACATATGAAGATAACCTAAGACAATGCAAAATAACACAAATCACAAAGATTATACCATCACATGTCCACTAGGGTTTTGATCTCCATTCTTCCTATCTCCATTGATCTTGTTTGATATGCTTGCTCTCAGATTTTTGTATGCACAAGAGCTCAACAAAGAACGGAATGTGGTTGCAAGTAGAATTGTAGTGTAGTCAATTGATCAAGTAGTTAGCTCATTAGGGTTTGATAATGAAGAAAACATCTCCTTAAATAGAAGACACAATAAGAAATGGAGGGTTAAGATTGAGAGGTGTAAAAAGAGAGGTCGGCTAGGATTAGAGGGTAGGTATAAGAAATACCAAAATAATGAAAGAGGTAGGTAGTGTAGGAAATAAGAGATGAATGACATGTGTCATGTGTAGAAAAAGATAATGAATTAATTAAATAAATAAAGATTTATTTAATTAATAGAAGAAGTAGGATAATTAAATAAAATATTTATTTAATATAGGAAAGGGATAATTTAAATAAATAAATGTATTTATTTAAATAAGAAATAAGGCTAGAAGAGGATAAATGAATTAATTAAATAAATATAAATTTATTTAATTAATAGAAGAATTAGGCTTAGATAATTAAATAAATAAAATATTTATTTAATTAGACATGACAATTTTGAGTGTCTACATTTTGCCCCTCTTTGAGACAATGCGGCTTGTCGCGTTGTTTCAAAGAAGATAAGATGAACTGATACAGAGTTGCCCCGGTATGGGAATGATATGCCCCCTCGAGAGATTGGATGAAAAATGTCTGAAAAGATTGCAGACAATCTCTCGATAAGAAAGATGGAATAGAATGGGTTAAGCGAATAATGTGACAAAGTCACAGGATGAAGAATACTGACTCGGGAAATGAAAGGCAGGGCTAGGGTAGGCTATAAGATAGACCACGGGCAAAAGACATCCTCATTGTCATCCACACCCATAGAAGATCACAGTGCAGAGCGAAAAAAGAGCAGCAGCAGTCAGCAACGATGGCATTCGTTCATAGATTCGACCGTGTCCGCCGATTCCAGCGACCAGCCGATGTAGGAGAGCCGGTAAGTACCCGAAAAACCTCCTCGTACTTTCACGCATTTCGAGTTTTGTCATAAATGCATGTTTAGGAGCAATAAATGCGCTAGAAATAGGATAGTTAAAAAGTGCAAAAACGCGCAACCGCGTCTGTGTCAGCGCCAGGCGCGTCTGTGTCCAACAGGCGCGTCTGTGTCGGATCCAGGCGCGTCTGTGCCTGGAACCACGTTTGTGTTGAATGCGGACGCGTTTGTGAAATGTAGCAGCGTCTGTGATTTTTAGTAGCGTTTATGTCATGTGGGGACGTCTGTGTTCCCTGGTCGCGTTTGTGTCTGGCATAGGCACGTTTGTGTTCAAAAAGCGCGTCTGTGTTGCAGAGGCGCGTGTATGCAGTCTATAAGCGCGTTTATGAGTTAAAAGCGCGTGTGTGTTAAAACAGTGCGTTTGTGTGTTTAAATGCATGGTTTTAGTCCTTTAGGTCAAATCGGCAGTTCTGTGATGAACATACGCTGTCGATTGGATAAGCTGCTGAGTGGATACACTCAAGCAGGTCCTCTAGGAAGATTAGGATAGATCAAGGCACTTTGTGATGAACAGGGAGCACCAAGATAGATAGCACTTTGTGATGAACAGGGAGTGCGAATGTGAGTGACACTTTGTGATGAACAGGGAATGTCACACACGTAGTACTTTGTGATGAACAGGGAGTACTACTAGGATAAATAGCAACACTTTGTGATGAACAGTGAGTGTCACTAGGGTAGATAACCATATGCATTTAGATAGCGAGTAGCATTTTGTGATAAACAGTGAATGCCACGATAACTGACATGATTGAGTTGCTTGACTGCAGGAGTATTTGCCGATGTTGGAGTCACGGGAGAGATTCCCGTCGACTCAGAGACTGCGACCAGAGTTGTCTATCCAGGACATGATTTCCATTGAGGAGATGGGTCTCACACATATGCTCTATGTGCCCGAGTTTCGGGCCAACATGGGGTTGCTGACTGCGTTGGCCGAGAGATGGCACTCGGAGACGTGCACGTTTCACCTACCGATGGGTGAGATGACAGTGACATTGGAGGATGTATACAGGATATTACATGTTCCCATTGATGGAGAGTTGATCCCCTACGACCATGACGGTGACAGGGAGGCCTTGAGACGGGTTTTTCAGGATCCTGAGTTGGAGATGCGAGCAGGTCATGTAGCCTGGGACACCATGACTGCCACAGGATTAGCATTGCCGGCAGTTGTTGGGGGAGTCATCAGTGGATACTTGTGTCCAGACAGGGCCACACGAGGATTGGCAGTGGGTTGGGGAGGGGCCTTGGAGACGCTGATGGCAGAGCACACTAGGTATGCATGGGGGCCATGTGTCCTAGCACATTTGTATTATGAGCTGCATCAGTTTGTATATCATGGATCAGTGGGCTTGGGTTGCGGTGTGACTCTCTTGCAGGTGTGGGCCTATGAACACCTTCCCATCACACGGCCGATTCACTTCAGAGGCAGAGGACAGGGACAGAGTTTTGTGCACCTGTATGCCATGATTACATCCCAGCCTCGGATTGGGAGATTGGAGCACTGGAGGAGAGTCATTGATGACATTGACATGGTGATCTGGAGGCCGTACCTGGGGTGCGAGGAGTGGGAGGACGATGCATTGGAGCTGCTCTACACCTTCCGGAGCAGGTACCTGATTGGGCGGACGCCCTATATATTAGAGAGACAGCTGGTGGACAGGGTATGCAGGCAGTATGGCAGGATTCAGAGGATGCCACGAGGCTCGGGCATGTATGCCCGTACGGTCAGAGATCAGGTGCAGTTTGGCCCACTACTATCATATGATCAGGCAGTTATGCAGCTAGCGGAGATGACGTCGATGCCATGGGACATGTGGCCAGAGGTAGATGATGCAGGGATGGACGCAGAGTACTCTACGTACTGGGCAGAGCATCCATTTCCTAGATTGACAGATCCAGCAGAGCCAGTGGATGGAGAGGGTGGAGGAGAGGATGATGATGGAGGAGGGGATGGAGGTAGGGGCCGGCGGAGGCGGAGGGGAGTGGTGGGAGAGAGACGAGTAGCACCTCGGAGGGAGGGAGGACAGGAGAGAGCAGCTCCAGTGGTGAGAGGACGGGGTGGACTGCCCCTACAGGTGCCAGCAGCACAGGGTCCCAGAGAGGGACAGAGACAGGTGCAGCCAGAGGGACAGAGACAGGTACAGCCACAGGTACCTATACAGGCACAGGGACAGGTGCAGGCAGAGGCGCAGGGACAGGCACCTGTAGAGGAGGAGCCACAGGCAGGGACGGAGAGCGGAGACTCTGAGGAGGATGAGGTGCTTAGGTTGCGGGAGATCTGCCAGGGCCAGGCAGATGAGATTGAGGATTTGGTTCGAGAGAGGAACCACCTCAGGATCAGGGTCCGAGATACAGAGCGGGAGAGGGATCAGGCCATCCAGAGATATACCGAGGCCGAGACAGCTCTGAGGGCAGGTAGGCGGGCAGCAGAGGATGCAGGGGCAGGCTACGCATATGTTTTGCGAGCCGGAGAGGAGATCGCCTACTGGAGGGATCTATACTATGCAGTCGTGCCAGCAGATTAGCGGGCTAGGAGCTTTCATAGATCGTCACGCACAACGACGGCTACGGGAGGGAGCCGCAGGAGACAGGCATCCAGCGGTGGGGTTATGGGGCCTCCACCACCACCAGAGAGACAGGGGGATCCTGGGGCGGGGCCATCTATAGCTCAGACTCCGTCGAGGCGAGGCGGCTCCGAGGGAGGGAGTTCCTCATAGCTATAGTGGGCTCCCATTGTATCAGTATATGTACCATTATTGTATTGTAGACACCTGCGGGTGATTCTTTTGTAGCCATATGATTCTTTTGACATCATTGTATTATGACACATTTGATTATATATGAGATGAGTCACCATTTTTGCGGCAGCGATATGCACGTGTACCTTATGTGATGAGATGTTCTTATGTGATGCATGTTTTATGATATGGATGCTTATATGATGCAATGCAATATATTTTTGTTCTTTTATGTTGTATATGCGATGTATGATGCAACTGTAAATGTATGTAATGCAAATGAATATGATAATGCAAATGATTATTTACATAATGAAAATGTGAGATGTGCTAACATGTGTTGTATGCAGGATGTAATGCAATTGTAATATCTATATGTATGTATGAAATGCTTATATGTGGTGATGCAGGTGCAACTATATGAAATGCAAATGTTTTTGGTGTGTCATTATACTCAGTCATGTGATAGCGGGCTATGCGGACTTGAGAAGGACAATGGAAGTCAATCAAGAAAGGGGGATGGAAGACAGAAGATATGAACGTGAAAGAGCTTCTTGTGCGTTATCATCATTGAGCTTTATTATGGCAAAATAGGTTATGACAATCGAGGCATTTGTTCGGCCCAGAAAGTCATTGTACCTGTTTGCATAGAGATAAGACAGCCACAGACAAGGAATGCCCCAGTTCATACTAGACTCACAGTGTCCTCATATCCTTGGACAAGTCATAGCATTACTAAAAGACAATCCACAGACAGCAAATGCAAATAAGTGATGATATCCCATCCTCGCCTTTCTAGTCAAAGACATCCTGGAGATAGAATCTCTAGTCAAAGACATCCTGGAAAAGCTAAAAGACATGTCACCAAAAGATAAAATCAAAAGAAAACCAAGACTCGACACCAAAATCCACTGTGGTCCTCAAGTTTAGTGTCTCTTGTCACTTGTTTAAGTCTTATTCGATTGTGGTCACAATGTTCACTTTCACAAAAAGGATAGATAGCACTGAACCATATGTTGTCTGAGTCTGTTAAAAGATTTGATTTTGTTGAAGCTCATTGTTGCTGCTGTGTCTCCTTTGAAACTGACTGAATCCATGAAACTGATACCTTATTGTGGAGAAGACGAAACTTTATTGCGGATTGTGCGCGGATAGACTGAAGAAAGCTAAAAGAAACTGTACTCCTCGAAACATGTGATGTTCTCAGTTCCACACCCATTACTAGACGTAGGAATTGGCCGTAGTCACAGATAGGATCTGATTTATTATGGATGGAAAAGGGAGTGAAAAGGGGAGGGTTATGGATGGCTAACCAATCTTGGGTAGATCAATAACAAGCCATGATGGGAATGGGCAAGTTTATTGTGAGCGAATAAGTTGTGAGTGTGTGCAAAGTGAAAGGATGAAAGTGAATCCTGAAGGAGGGAGGAGCAAAGTCCCTACACATGGCGCTGGTGACCCAGTTTTCACCATGGTACTTGCCAAGGGCGCCACCGAAGTGGTTTTCACTGTTGGACGAAATTATTTCTCTTTACTTTTTTCAATTTTTCTATTTTTTTGTTGTCACAAGGCGCCTGTTTGCCAGGTTTTCACCAAGTAACGATTTTTTTGTTTTATAATTTTTTTGTATTTTTGAATTTTTTGATTTTTTTGTATTTTTGAATTAGAATACTCAAAAAGAGCTTATGTGTAGAACCTGCGAAGGTGCATGCTGTTGATAGGATCCTCCAAGGGTTCACCTTCCATAGTTGAGAGCTGATATGCCCCAGATCCATATACTGCTGTAATGATGTAAGGACCCAGCCAGTTGGGTTCAAATTTGCCCTTCTTTTCTCTATCTTGCTGATTCTTGGGGTTCTCTCTGAGGACTAAGTCGCCTACCTCAAATGTGCGAGGCTTGACCTTGTGATTGTAACTGCGACTCATTCGTTGTTGGTAAGCCTTGAGATGATTAAAAGCAGTGTGTCGTCGTTCCTCCAGCAGTTCTAGTTCTTGTAAGCGAGAGACCCTGTAGTCTTCATCGTTGATTATGTTTCTCAAGGAGACCCGTAAAGAAGGTAACTCGACCTCAATAGGCAAGATGGCTTCAGCACCGTATACAAGTGAGTAAGGTGTAGCTCCTGTAGGTGTGCGGACACTGGTACGATAGGCCCAAAGTGCGGGATTGAGTTGGACATGCCAGTTACGGCCAGCGTCGTCGACTGTCTTTTTAAGTATTTTGAGAATTGTTTTGTTAGACGCCTCAGCTTGGCCATTACCTTGGGGGTAGTATGGTGTGGAGAAACGATGAGAGATATGGAAGCGCTCACAGAGTTCACGAACATCCTGGTTCTTGAAAGGACGCCCGTTATCAGTGATAATGGAAGTAGGAATCCCGTATCGGCAAATGATGTAGTTCAGGATGAAAGCAGCGATTTGTTTCCCAGTAACTTGTGTGAGAGGCACAGCTTCAATCCACTTTGTGAAATACTCTGTGGCTGTGATAATGAATTTATGTCCATTGGAAGAAGGAGGGTGAATCTTGCCTATGAGATCGAGTCCCCACTGACAAAAGGGCCAAGGAGATGCAAGTGGCTGTAGTTCCTGCGCTGGTGCATGTATGAGGTCTCCATGAATTTGACACTGCTTACACTTCTTGACAAACTAATATGCATCTTTTTCCATAGTAGGCTAGTAGTATCCAGTCCTGATGAGTTTCTTGGCCAAGGTAGGACCACTAGTATGTGGACCACATATCCCTTCGTGCACTTCTCGTAACGCAATCTGAGCTTCGTCACTCTCTAAACATCTAAGGAGGGTGCCATCTAGACCTCGTCGGTATAGGATATCAGCTAGGATAACGTATCGGGAGGATTGGCGGATGAAAGTGCGGCGTTGGTTGTTCGATAAATCGGGAGGTAAGATGTTGTCGCGAAGGTATGTGAATATGGAACCATATAACTGGGATTCAGGACCAACAACACATATCATTTCCGTAGGAGTGATCTCATATGATGGAATCAGCAGGTTGTCCACCAGGAACTCATAGCAGGTCTCATTTTGCGGTAGGTCAATGAGCGAAGCAATTGTAGCCATGGCATCAGCAGCACGATTCTGTTCTCTTGGTATCTGCTCAAACTCTATCTTTGCAAAGTGTTGTTTCAGATCATCTACTAGTTGTTTGTAAGGCATTAGCTTTTCATCTTTTGTTTGATAATCATCAGTTGCTTGACGGATGACAAGTTGAGAATCCCCAAAAACACGAAGTTCTTGGATCTTCCACTGAACTGCAATCCTTAGCCTAGTTGTTAATGCCTCGTATTCCGCTATATTGTTGGTGCAAGGAAATGATAAGCGGTATGACTTTGGTATAGAATCACCTTGGGGAGTTATAAAGAGTATACCCGCTCCTACCCCATGCTGTGTGTATGAGCCATCAAAGTATAGTTGCCATGGCTTTGCAGGTGATATTGTTAGAATGGACTCATCTGGAAATTCTGACTGTAGAGGAACATCATCTATCATGGGAGCATCTGCCAGTTGATCTGCGATGGCTTGTCCTTTTATGGCTTTTCTGTCCACGTATTCAATGTCGAATTCACTCAAAATCATTACCCACTTGGCCAGTCGCCCAGTAAGTGTAGCTTTGTTGAGCAGATATTTTAGTGGATCAATTCTGGCAATCAACTTGGTCTTGTGAGTAAGCATGTAATGTCGTAATTTTTGTGAAGCGAAGACCACAGCGAGACATGCACGCTCAATTGGTGTGTAGTTTAGCTCATATCCCACCAATGTGTGACTGATATAGTAGACTGCTTTTTCCTTGTCGTCAGGTCTTTGCTGTGCTAGGAGTGCCCCCAGTGCTGTCGGAGTAGCTGATATGTAAAGTAGCAATGGTTGATCTTGAATTGGTGGCATCAAAACTGGCGGGTTCAAAAGATAGTCTTTGAGTGCCTGAAAAGCCTGTTGACAGTTCTCATCCCATTTGAACTTAATGTTTTTGTGTAGCAGGTGCTGGAAAGGATTGCACTTATCTGCAAGTTGTGCTATGAATCTTCGTATGGACTGGAGTCTCCCTTGTAAAGACCGAAGTTGACTGATATTCTTGGGTGGCGGCATGTCCAAGATAGCCTTGACTTTTGCTGGATCCGCTTCTATTCCTCTTTTAGACACAATGAATCCTAGGAGCTTCCCGGAGGTTACTCCAAAGACACATTTCTTTGGGTTTAATCTTACCTTGTATTTTTCCAGCCTATCAAAAGCAACTGAAAGTATGTCCAAGTGTGTATTTCTGTCTATTGATTTAACCAAAAGGTCGTCAACATAATCTTCCACCGTTACATGCATGAGATCATGGAAGATAGTAGTCATGGCTCGTTGATACGTGGCACCTGCATTTTTCAGCCCAAAGGGCATGACATTCCAGCAGAAGGTTCCCCATGGACAAGTGAATGATGTTTTATGTTGATCTTCAGGTGCAATCTTGATCTGATTATATCCAGAAAATCCGTCCATTAAAGATAACATCTCATGGCCTGCTGTGAGATCAACAATTAAATCAATGTTTGGTAATGGGAAATCGTCCTTCGGACAAGCCTTGTTGATATCCCTGAAGTCTGTACATATTCGGATGCTGCGATCTGGTTTGCTAACAGGTACTAAGTTGGAAATCCATTCAGGATAATCAATTGGGCGTATGAATCCGACATCCAATAATTTCTCTAGCTCTGCTTTGACTAATAATGCCACCTGTGGATGCATTTTCCTCAATTTCTGCTTTACTGGTTTTGCCCCCGGTTTGACTGTTAAATGATGCATTACTAAGTCGGGGTCTAGTCCAGGCATATCAGCATAAGACCATGCGAAGTTGACTTGTCGTTCCTTAAAGAAGCTTATGAACCTTTCTTTCTCGGCCTCTGTCAATGATTGAGCCAAAAATATGTTGTGTGGAACTTCTGCTGTACCAATGTTTGTCTTTATAGTCTCCTCTACCAACATGGATGATTTTTCCTCGTATGATGCTGGGAGAATGTCAAGCCTTCCATCTTCGGGCGCCTCAGAGAGGTTTTCGCCCTCAGATACGTCCTTTCTTTTTACTTTTTTAGAGTCAGAGAGCGCCACAGTGTGGTTTTCGCCATAAGACCCTTGTTTTGTCTTTATTTTCACATTTTTGCGACTAGAAGGCCCGACACCCTCACCAAAGTATGCCATGTTATTTAGCTCTATGGCGTATCCTGCTTTATGGTCTCCAAGAGGAAGATCATCGCGAATGCCAAGATAATCAACAATAGCTTCGTCATTTTGAAATGTATCAAACTGTGGTGGTCCATCCTGATCCCAGTCAATGAGTTGGGGGTGAACGAGGGGAAGGTCTTTAGTGTTTTTAGAGTCCGCAAGGCTAATAGTGAAAATGTGGTTATATTCAGGTATGTCAAGGTAGTCATCGAGGTCGTCAATGGCACTCTCCTCATCAGTGTCGATCGTGAGTGAGTCCAAATTATCATCACTAGTAGCACCCTCAGGGACAGGTGTCCTCATCCTATGTGATCCTGACCTAGGGCCTTGAAACGAAGCTTGTGCGGGATCCTTATGGGTTGGTTCTTGACCAACTCTGAATTTCTTGTAAAACTCCTCCTCCTCTGTAGGTTCATCTGGCTCTCTAAATGTCTCATTGAGTTCATAGTCGCTGGAGGATTTGTCTGAACCCCATTCCCACTCATTGGAGTCTGTGGAATAATTATCCTCTTGTTGAACTTCAGCCACTTTGACTCGCCATATCTGTTTTGTTCTCTTATTTTGAATCTTGGGATTTAGAAAACCAAGCCCCTTAGAGCGTTCCCTTCTTGTAGTTAGCTCAGGTTGTAGAGGCTCCATGACACCTTCTTTGCGTAGTCCGAGAGGGCTTTTTCCATCATACCCGAATCTCTGCAGAATTTTGAAACCTTTACCATAGTTTTCACAGGGTATTATAATTTGATCATGTGTATCATCTTCAGCGTCCTTATATAGCATTTTATATAAATTTTCTTCCTCTAGTTCGCCCCATTTTTGAAAGACGGTAGGATCCCATTTGAGTAGCATGATGGAGATTTGCTTATTAGGATGTGGCCTCCCATATTCCTTGGGGGAGTTCATGACTTGTCGTAAGAACATTGTTTGATTCAAAGTGTATTCTCCCATGCCTTTGTCTTGAAACTTGGCTCTAAGTTCACCTTGTTTGGATGTCGAGGGCTTTAATGACTCAGGATCAATATATGCTGAAGAAGGAGTAGCCTCACGATTGCTAGGAATGATAATCTCAGTATGTGATCTCAAGTTATTGCAATATATGAATGGATTTGGATCACCATTGACCGTTACCTCGACTCCATTATGAGGAAATTTTATGCACTGATGGTACATGGATGGGACTGCCCTCATTTCATGAATCCATGGACGTCCTAGCAATATGTTATACGTGAGGTCTAGATCTAGGACTTGACAAATCACGTCCTTTGTGACTGGCCCTATTCTTAGTGGTAAGATGACTGTGCCCTTGGACGAACGCTCTTCATCATCATAAGCCTTAATGGTGATTTGGTTCATAGAATTCACAGCTTTATCAGAATATCCCAATTGTCTGATGGTGCTCAATGTACAAATATTAAGACCTGCTCCTCCATCTATCAGGACTCGTTTTATTCGGTGTTTATGTATGAAGGCTTCAATATGTAGAGGTGCATTATGAGGCTGACTTATGGAGGAATGGTTCTTTAAATCTCAATATCTCCTCTGTCAATGAGATCTTGTACAATGTTTTTCAATCGATGGCAATTACTTGTCTTATGACCCTTGCTCTTATGAAATTCGCAATATTCATCATCATTCCACCAATTTGGTTTTACCTTTGGTTCATATGGAGGAAAATCTGGGACCGTGATCACCTTGTTTGCTACAAGCTTTTGGAATACTGATTCAAGTGGTTCTCCCAATGGAGTGTACTTCCTTCGTGGTTTAGCAGCCGTTTGATTGTTCACTTGATTGTTGGTAGAACTTGATCCAGAAAAGACGAACTTTGGTCTCACTGTGTTGGCATCAACAACACCATCATTAACTGTGTTCTTGTTCTTGTTCCAAAACTTTGGTTTGTCCTTTCCCTTAAAGTCCTCTTTGTTTTCTTTGAATAGTTTGATAACTCCTTGTTCAATCAAGACCTTTTCTGTTGCTAGGCCCTTTTCAATGACATCCTTAAATGTAGACAAACAAGCTTTTCTGAGATCATAACCAATAGCCTTGTTAACATTTTGTGTGAACATTTCCACCATTTGTTTTTGCGGGATTTCACAAGAGCATCTGCTAGCTAAGTTTCTCCATCTTTGTAAAAATGACGCAAAAGATTCTCCTTCTTTTTGTTTCGTATTGCACAAGGTAGTAACTGAGACATCTGTTTCAATGTTATAAGAAAAATGCTGAATGAATGCCTCTGCCAAGTCGCCCCATGACTTAATACCGGGAGGTAATTGAGAAAACCATTCCATCGCTTGATCTCCTAAGCTCTGTGGGAACAACCTCATTAAGTATGTTTCTTCTGCCGCTACCTCAATGCAAGCTGTGAAGAATTGTCTTATGTGTGCCTTGGGGTCTCCTCTCCCTCTATATTTGTCAAATTTCGGTGTTGCAAAGTGCGGAGGAAACGGAGGCATTGGAATGCTCTTATCAAATGGATAAGGGCATATATCTCTCATAGTATATGTGGGTTTTGATGTGCCCATGTCTTCCACTTTCTTTTGTAGATCTCTAATTTGTTGCTCCAAATTATTTTTGGGAGGAGATGGATTTCTTGTAGCATATCCCATGTTTGAAACACCCATTTGAGGAGGAGCTTGTTGCATGTATGGATGATACTGATCGTAGACATGTCCATATGGAGGTCTATATTGTTGCGACATATATGGAGCACTTGGCATAATTTCTTGTTGAGGGACCCCATATCTGTTTTGTGTATATAAACCATATTCAATAGGCCTCTCATTTTCCATTGTGTTGCCCCCAATTTTGGCATGAGGTTTCCTTGTGTCAAAATTTTGAGGAAGTCCTTGAGTATCCATTTGTCTTGGTTGACCCATATCTTGAGCATGTGTTTGAACATAAGGCCTCCATGATGGTCTTTGAGTGTAAGTATCATGCATTTGAGCTTGTATATGTGGGATTGCTGGTTTCTGAAGCAAAACTGATGGTGACTCCGGCATCATATTATTTGGTCCTCCACTATTAGGTTGAGTTTGTTGTGAAGGTCTACTTTCCATAAGTTGGGATAAGTCAAAATCATGTGGTATTTTAGCTCCACTTTGTGCCATCATGTTTAAGAAATATTGACGATCTCTCCTCATTATCTCTTCAACCAATCTATTGAATTGAGGATCCATTATAGATTCTTGTATGTCTGCTGATAGTATTGAAGAATTGTCCACATTATC
This sequence comes from Cryptomeria japonica, assembly GCF_030272615.1. Lineage (NCBI taxonomy): Eukaryota > Viridiplantae > Streptophyta > Pinopsida > Cupressales > Cupressaceae > Cryptomeria > Cryptomeria japonica. The sequence goes on along the minus strand of NC_081410.1, from coordinate 33,289,261 downwards.
ATTGTGTGTAGCGTTGTGTATAGCGTTTGCGCTTTCCACATTTGGATTGTGTCTATAAACATTCATGTCTGGTAATGTAGTGTGCTCAGGATTGTAGAAGACATCATTGTCATACTCATAAGAACTCATGTTTACGGACCCTTGAGCTTCTTTAGCTTTTCTCCTAGATTTTTGAAGACGGGTTTCAACCATGAACTAGGTGTTTAGCAATATGTGAGAGACTTAGACGAAAATGACAAGAGTATGGAAGACCAAGAGTTGTATGGAGTGTAAATGAATCTGAAGTTTACTTGCAATGTCCAAAGTGTAAGACCAAGTATGTATGTAGTAGAGTAGGTGTGACTTCCAAAGAGAGGATAGTTTCTCTTGATGAGGTAAGCTGACCTTGACTCTAAGTAAGACCAAATGAGACCCAAAGGTAAGAAACCTTGATGAGGGACCACTTAGCAAAATGTTGCTGTATGTAGTGTGTTGACAAAGTATAGTGAGGACAAGCAAGTGACCTTTTGACTCAAGTTTAGACAAGTATGAATGTAAAATGAGGTATGAAGCAATGATGGACTGTGTAAGACCTTAGAACAGGCTGAATGCTAGATGAAACCTGAAGAGACAACCTAGGAAGCTCAAGTATGCCGAAACTGATTTCTTTGTTTGCTTGACTGTTAAACTTTTCAAATCCTGACACAGACGCCTCTGTATACTTCACAGATGCGGTTTTAAGACACAGACGCTATTCTGTTTGACACAAACGTGATTCTGAGATTTCTTGTTGATGTTTGCTAAGACTGACAGTTTTTTGCAATTGTGGACACAGACACGCCTGTATACTTCACAGGCGCGATTTCCAGACACAGACATGTCTCTGTTCGACACAGACGCTGATAAAAACACAGACGCTATTCTGTACTTCACAGACGCGTTTATCAGACACAGACGCGATTTTAACCGACACAGACGCGTTTCTGCAACCTTAGTGCAATCTTTCCTATCTATGAATTTGTTTTGCTGTGACCAAATCTGATTTTTCGACTGTTTTTCGTGACAAGAGGACACAGTGTTGATGACCCAGTGTTTGCAGACTGTTTAGACTCCAAAAAGTGTGTTGTTTGATGTAAAAAGTTTTTGCATACACTTGAAGACACCAAAGACACAATGTTTTGCTGTTTTGTCTTGATTGTTTGAATGTTTATCATAAGTCAAGCACAATTCTTATGGCTGGCCAGGACAATAATTGTTGATCCCACATGGGGTTTTACCCCCGAGGCTACGCTATTCAGAGCGGATACTTAGATGCTTGACCTCACTGGCTCCACCCTCGGCACTCACTTCTCGGGTCAGCCAAGCATCAGTCCCCATGAAAACTCCCCATGGCGAACTTTGTATCTCTACTAAGAACCTTATGTGTGTGGGCCGCTACCAGAGGTCCGACCTCCTGCCTCAACAACTAGAAGGATTTGGGCATCTAAAACAAAATGGTGCTAGTAAGGGCATCCGCTCGTGTGGCCATACATGCGGCACTTTCAGCTCTGTAAATACAGAAGGCTCCCAGCCGGTAGGGGTTACGCCCTACAAATGATCAAATAAATTTGATCAAACGGGTTTATGGGGAGACATAGTGTCGGTATGAACTAATCAGCATACGTTATTCATAGTTTTCACCATGAATACATTTGATTATAGTGGCTTGGAAGAAGATGGCTTTTCTTTTGCTACCACTTGGGTCGTTCTCTTCTCACTAGTAGTCCTAATGACCACACGGGAAGACAGGCCCTCTAAAGAGTAAACAAAAAGAGCCTATTGCTCAAGACACAAAAGACAATGGTTCAATTTTAGTGCACCAATTGAAGTGTTTGCTAAGCTATGAAACAAGGCACACAACAAAAATTACAAAACCCTAGCTAAGGCCCTGCAACAAAATTGTTAGTAGTTTGGGTTGTTTCAAATGATAACCCCTTCCTGCAAGCACACAAGTTAGGTAAATTTTAAGAAAACCCAAAAAGACTTTGTGAAAAGGGGCCTTCAAAAAAAACGTATTTGCCTCCAAAGCAAGCTGCACAAACCAGGTTAGCTAGATCTGCAAAGGTTAGCCGAAAATAAACCAGATCTGAAACCCTAAGTACAACAATCCGAAAACCCGAATCGAAAAACTTGAAAAATTTGCAAAACAGAATGCACAGACGCTGTTATACCAGATACAGACGCGTCTGTCCGACACAGACGCGGTTCTGTTATTCACGGACGCGGTCTCAGAACACAGACGCCTCTTTATTCTTCAGACGCGATCAGATGGTTCACAGACGCGATTTAGGATCACAGACGCGACTTTCGGAAACCTGCAAAAATAGAAATGACAGAAACACAGACGCGATAAAAGATATCATAGACGCCTCTGAAATACAAAAACGCGATCCGAACACTCGCAGACGCGAAAAAAAAACCTAAAATGTCGTCGAAATCGTCCGATCTGCAACTTCAAAAATGCAAAATCTGCAACAAAATGTTAAATGCAAAGGGACAAGTGTCCCACCGGGCGTGCCAAAATGTATATGGTGAAAATGGATAACAATAAACAACAATATTGAAAGACTAAAATGGATTCAACCACCAAACCCTAGCCTAACAATGAACAAAGATCCACCATAACATATGAAGATAACCTAAGACAATGCAAAATAACACAAATCACAAAGATTATACCATCACATGTCCACTAGGGTTTTGATCTCCATTCTTCCTATCTCCATTGATCTTGTTTGATATGCTTGCTCTCAGATTTTTGTATGCACAAGAGCTCAACAAAGAACGGAATGTGGTTGCAAGTAGAATTGTAGTGTAGTCAATTGATCAAGTAGTTAGCTCATTAGGGTTTGATAATGAAGAAAGCATCTCCTTAAATAGAAGACACAATAAGAAATGGAGGGTTAAGATTGAGAGGTGTAAAAAGAGAGGTCGGCTAGGATTAGAGGGTAGGTATAAGAAATACCAAAATAATGAAAGAGGTAGGTAGTGTAGGAAATAAGAGATGAATGACATGTGTCATGTGTAGAAAAAGATAATGAATTAATTAAATAAATAAAGATTTATTTAATTAATAGAAGAAGTAGGATAATTAAATAAAATATTTATTTAATATAGGAAAGGGATAATTTAAATAAATAAATGTATTTATTTAAATAAGAAATAAGGCTAGAAGAGGATAAATGAATTAATTAAATAAATATAAATTTATTTAATTAATAGAAGAATTAGGCTTAGATAATTAAATAAATAAAATATTTATTTAATTAGACATGACAATTTTGAGTGCCTACAGTTACCTTGCTAGACAATGGTTTCTTTTGGCTGAAAACATTTTTAATCCCTTTTGGACATTCAAAGCTTTCATTACTTCTATTGTTCTTCACATATGAACATTTGTACAATCTTTTGAACATACCAATGAGCTTTTGCCAACTAGGTCCATAGGTCCATCCACAATCCATTTTTATACAGCCTGTTATTGATTCTTTCTTCCAACGCATTTTTTCAGAATGATTTCTCAAACCACAAATTTTACATGGATGCAAGTCCCAACACATTTCTTTTGTGTGTCCTTCTCTATTGCAATGAAAACACTTTATACAATGCCTTTTATGGGCTGTTTTGTTTGAACTAGTAGCATCATTTTCTTTTCCTGTGACATATCCAAGACCTTCATACTTTGGCCTCATTATAGGCTCAATAGGCTCTCTAATTCCTTGTTCTTGTTTTCCCAATCCTTGACCTTAATAACCCATTTTCTTCATGATTTTTAAACTAATATTCTTATCATCACAACTAACATAATTTGCAAACACATTCTCATTTTCTTTCTTACATTCTTTATCACAAACAGTTTCAACTAAATCACTTTCACCAAATGATGAATACAAATCTTCTGTGTCACATGAAGCATCACTAACTAGTGGTTTTAACTTCAAACATTCATTCTCTTGTTTCAGATTTAAAACTTCCCTTTTTTGTAAACTCTTTTCTTCTTCTAACCTTTTTGACATTTCTTCCAAATCATCAAACTTCCTTTTGACATCATCAAATAACAGTAATTTCTCTTCTAACTCCTTATTTTTATCTTTAACTTCATTCAATTCTTTTTCAAGATTATAATTTTCATCTAACAGTTCACATTTTTCCATTTGCTTCTCTTTTAAAAGAAATATCATTTCTGAAATTTTCTTCTTACATTCCTTCAATTCTTCTTTTAAATCATTTGTTTTCTCTTTCTTTACTCTGTCCACTTTACCCATTGAAACAAAAAAAAAAAGAATAAACTTACCTTACCCTGACACTTGACTGTGTTTCTACTGCTGCAAATTTCTTCCTTTAAACAACTCTGTATACCTTCACAATCTTTACCCAACAACTTACACTTCCAGTCTGCTAGAGTCTTCTTCTTTTGACAGCCTTTTTAACTGCTATGGCCTCCTTCTTAACTACTAGTATTTCTTTTGTTCTCCTTCACAGATCTCTTCTGTTGCATTCTTCTACAGCTACTTTCCCAGTAATTTTAAAATTTTGTACCATTGGCTCTGATACCACTGATAGAAATGAAACTGACCAAAACAAAACACAAAAACAGAGCATGGAGAAAAATAGAGCAGCACACAAGGAAGACAAATTTTTAATTATCAAACCATATTTTCATTCTTCTTTTTCATACCCAAAATGATTACAAAATGCCTCTTTTAATGGAGGTCTTAGATGTTTCTAGAATGGTCAGGAGGTAGCTGGAAACTTCCAGAATTTTGCATATAAAATAAAGTTTTAACACTATAGAAGGTACGGTGGACTAGATGTTGAAAACAAATCTTAATCTGTTAATTTTGTAAACACCTGTGCATACAGAGCATGTGGATGGGGTAGGTGAGATTAGACTCCAACATAAGTGGTGTTCAAATCTCTCCGATTTGAAAGGACACAAGTTTAAAATATTCAGTTTTACATAAACGATGTCCATTTATTTATTTCATTTTGACTGGCTCTTTAAGCATCCAGCACATGGCACCGATTTCTTTAGCATGGCTTTTTGTGAGTGGGAAACATGGAAAAAGCCAGCAATTTCATTTAATAATATGCAGTGGACCAAGCGCATGAGTAGAGAAAGGTGTACATCATGGATGAATGGGACCAAAATGTTTTCAAATATGATTATCATATGCATCTTAGCACAGTTTTACTTTGATAAGAGATATGTATAGGCACTTAATTTAATGGGGAAACAGGCTAATGGGAGAAATGATTAAAGGGAGACTCATAGGAAGGATAGAAATAATAAAGATAGAAGAAAAAGTGGCTACATGGGCAGTTTTGGAATTAAAAATTCATTGTTACGTTTGGATAGGCACCTAAAGAGAAACAAGAAGAAGTAAACGTCTGTGCCCAAATGGGTGGAGTATGCATAAAGGGAAACAAGAGGAATCAAACGTCTGTGCGGAAATGGGTGGAGTATGCATACTGTAAAGGAGAAAAGGTGAAATAGAAAGATTGGCGAATATATGGAGACAGATGCAATAAAAGAAAGATTGTCATACCATAAATTGGAGATCTTTATTAATAAGAACTGAGATATCAGGGAAAAGGAGACGCAGATGGGCAAGATTTGTACAGATATGGGCATAGATTGCCTAGAGAGATATATGGAGTGCATAATAAATGGGAAAAGGCAGAAGTCTGGATAATTGATTTTCATCTTGATTGTAGCAGCAGTTTCTCTGTGAGTTTATGTATTTTTGGTATTGAAATTTATATTTAAGTTTATTTTTCTTGGGTACTTTGTTTGTAATTGTTGATTGTTAGCACATTCTTTATCAGAATATATTGGAGAGTTTTATATATTTCTTGTTAGTTGGTGTTTCTTTTTATGCTTCCGTTTGCACATGAATACACTGCGTAATTCTAAAAATTTGTACAATTAATCATTTTTTTAAGATTTGTTTTTCCTTAGTTTTGTACTAATCTAGTGAATTTGGGTTTGAGATTAAGTGTGACAAATATATTACATTTGAAGTGACAATTAATGTCACTTGTAGTTCGTAATTCTAGGATTTATAATTATCAGTTAATTGTCACGAATGTTGTTAATTTCAAATATAATAACTTAAAAGTAGGCTTGTAATTTGACGGTCACCCTTACATGTCATATGATTTTTTGATGACGTTTTAGTCATTTCAATGCCTTTCATTTGACGTTTTAAGAAAAATATTAACTGTCAAAAAATATAATAGTAGAAGATTGAAGCCACACCAAAATGCAATGCACGTCTTTCTTGGGAAGAAATGAAAATCATTGTCTTAATGAGAAAATAATGATAAATTAGTAATATATGCAAAAATCTTAAATTTATTAAATAAGTTTCTAAATTAATACACTAATATATATTATATATTAACATTAAATGATAATCAATTAATAATTACTAATTTAGTACTAATAAACATTAATATTTTAAAATTATATATATTATGACAAGTTTCTAAATTCATATGAAAAAATAGAACTATTGTAAAAAATCATATTAAAATATAGAAAATTAGAAACAACTACATCCTTCCTTTTCAAAATATTCTAAATAAATTTTTATTTTTATAATAAACATTCTAAACTAATATATATCAATATTATAATTTATAATATTCTATGATATATATTACCTACTATATTTTTTTACAGTTTATTTATAATTTGAAGTGTCATCTATACGGTTTTAGAAAAAAGTAGCATGTCAATGCATACGTTCTACTAATTTTTTAAGCTGTCAAATACGGTTCCAAAGTGAAAAAACGGCCATTTAGCTTGTCAAATTCTAGGCCTGCTTAAAGGTGTGTAAGAACTGCTAAAATAGAAGGGAAATGAAGAGATGGAATAAAGTATACATTTGGAGAAGATTAAGGAAGATAACCAAAAGGCAGATAACTACAATAAGAAGAGGAATCTTCTAACTTAACTCCTCAAAGCTTGGATGTTAAAATCTTTACATGGATAATAATGCCTAAGTTAGCACATAGTTTTAGGAAATCATTCGCGAGTTTTGGTTTCCCTCATGCCTATTGTAGTTTGAGAAATTGTGCGCTTACAATTTTACACTACATGAAATCTCCCTTATAGCTCATAATAGAAAAATATTTAAAATAGAAAGTTCTAATATCTAAATGTATTTTTTTCTAGAAAATTAATAATGATTTTGAGCCTTTAAGTCTATTTTTCTTGCGAAATAGTGACACATTTGGATGTTATGGTGACACAATAGAATCCCACAAAGATTCATGATTCAAGTGGTTGTTGAAGCATTATATTCTTGAGAATCTTCCAAACATAATGTCTCTTAGAGATAGTCGAGCTTGGTAGAGAAGCCACAAATTGCAATTTTCAATATAGAATATATTTAATTATTCAAATAACTCTCTCTTGCACATTCATGCATAGGTTCTCTAGTCTTGCCTCTTGATAACTTTCTTGAAGCTTTCAATTTTTGAAAAATATTGCACTATCTTAGCACCTTGTATGTTATATTTTCATGGTGAGATGATGTAAGAGAATATTGTTGTATCCTTGGAATCAATTTTGGAGGCTCTTTGTAGTTTTAGAATATTGTTGTATACTTAATTTTGTCTCCTTCCCATTGTGTATAATTTTTTAATGCTAGAAGTTAGATATTCTTGTGTTAGCATACTATACTAAATCTATTGTTGTATTTTTTGCATCATAGTTTTTCCTTAATCAATATGTTATCATATTTATGTTTTATCAAAATCTATTCTAGTTGGATGTGGAGATGAAAACATTAAAACAATAGTTTGAATGAGGAAAACAACTAAACAATCAGCCCAACATTTTTTCTTCTTTCCCTATGTGCAAGTCATTCATGATTAGTAGAGCAAGAATTCAAGTGATGCTAATTCTAATTCCTATCTTTTCATTTGATTACTATAGTTTAAATTCTTTCAATACATATGTATTTATTTTTTTCTAGAGTTCCACGATGTTGTTTTTGATTAAATTAAGTGGGGAAGGGACCTAGCCCATTATAGTTCCAAATTAAAAAAATCAAAAAAGGCTTGGAGATAAAAAAAACATATTACTATGAATTGAACAAAATTTATAATAGTACATATAGTGAATGCTTAAGATAAAGTCCAGATATAGCATACTAAAAACATCAAAAAAATAAATAGAGCATCACAATAAACATAGGGACACTATGATATAAATTTTGAGTCCTCCACCATCTGGTCTAGCACATTCTCCTAGAAAGAAGAAGCAAGAATATTATTTCCCTTGGCCTTATCTTCCTTTCTAATCATTGGCTCTTTTTTCTTGTTCTTTCTTTCAATCCTCCTTCCCTCAATAACCACTCCAATAATAGACCTTCACATCAAGTTTCTATTGATCTTGACCAAATTTTCTATGCCTTTTTTCTAGATGTGCAATCCACTTCCTATTCTTCTTGCACCCAATACATTTTTGTGGAATCTCTAGATTTTCCACATAGGCTTCAATATCTTCAACCTCTATTTCTAGCACCTAGCATTTCTAAGGAATTTTTCCTTCACTTGTTGCTCCCCTATCAAGAAGTTCTTCATATTTCTCTTCACCATAGTTATTGAGGACATTGAGCTCCTCCAAAGCATCATGAGAATGGGTTTTAGAAGGTGGAGACTACAAAAAAGAGTTTTCAAGGAATTAATTTAGAGGCTCCTCAAGATATCCTCACTCTCCTCTATGACCTCTTCATTGAAAGTGGATTGCTCAGAGCACACTTCAATTCCTTCCTCTAGAGAGTTTTTACCAAGAGTAGTGGTAGTTTTTTCCATTATAGTGAGATTAGCTTGTCCAGTACACCTCCTATCTCCAAAGGAAGTAGTAATGTCATTGGCACACTCACCATCTAAAATGTCTATATAAGAAGAAGGCTAGGGAGAAACAAATTGGCTGTTCTTAGGGGATTTTTTAATAGCTTTTCCTCTGCTAATAGTAATCTGTTTAGAGCTTCTAGGGGTGTCAAGATATTTTTTTCTCTTGACAAGCATAGGTTTTGGGTTGTTATCAACAACAAGTGGTGAGGTGTCATCTCTTGCTCATACGAGCACCAACATTAGGCCAATACAAGTTCTATACAATCAAACACAATAGAAATAATCAATGCAAGATCAAGAGTTACTACTTAGAAATCCACTTTTATTTAGAAACTAACTTGAAAGGAAGACCAAGATTCACAACTTAGAATTCCACCTTAGATATCCGTGTGGGGAATAAAACTTGGGTATCCATAATGAGAACCCAACATTTTAACCAATTAATAAAATCCCTTGAATTTTTTCTACACATTCTAAACATTGATTACCACAATATAATATTGTTATATAGGCCTCTTCTTAGCATCATAGAAAACTTTCTAATATATTTAATAACCTTTTTTCTAATATATAGACATCACAAGTAAGATAAAAAGTTTGATGATGTTTTAATTGCTTAACATCCGAAACCAAATTAGAATTTGATATGGTAATTATTATAATAAATAAAATCATACTCTTCATCTTACCATTTTCTGATTCTATGATAAATTACTCTTAGAACTTATGTTTAATCTTATTTATTGTTGAAAACTTTGTAAATTTATAGATGATGCTTCTCTTGATGACCGAGACTCCTTGCCTTTGCCTCTACCACTAATGCTATCATCTAATGATTGTTTCTTTCATGCTTTTTATCCTAGCTTTAACTCCTTCTGAGCAATTCAAATGTGACTTTATATCCAACCACTTTTTTAGAGTATAGATACTATATTATTCTTTTATAAATAATAATAAGCCATTGGTACACATATGTTTAAAATTTGATATTTTATATAATTTAATCTATAAAAGACTTCACTCAACAATAAAAAGAAAAAAAATAAACAAAGACTATATTTTAATATTATATCCCTCTGAATAATTAAAAAAATCTTGACTTTAGGACCGGGAGCGAGGCTCGTTAAGGCTCACCGGAAATATGCTTCACATATTCGAAACCCTAAGATGGAAGGTTCAAGACTCTGGCTTGGTAATTTCGATCCAGCCGAAGCAGCTGCAGCGACATATGACCCTACGGCTGTCCAAATGCGCGGTTCCAGGCTGTTCTCAACTTCCCTTGCAATGTCGACTCCGGACTGTATGTGAATCTCTTTTCTCAATCCTTCTTTTCAGGCAGAAAACCATAGGAGTAGAAAAAAGAAAGATGAATCTGAAATTAGAAACTGTGCAGAGCTTGATGATTTAGAAGTAAAATTTTGTGTACTTTTTTATTCAAAGGGTAGAAGCAAAACTGCGACTGTTATCTGAGGTTGTGTTCAATTCAAAATAAACAACTGAGCCAAACAACTGACCTTTTGTTTGCTATGGGCTGAAATGGTCCTACTTTCAAAGGGAAATAAGTTGGATTCACAGAGAGTAAGTCAAAGTTTAGAATGTATTATTTAAGTTAAAATAAGATGGTGTATTGTAATATTATGATGTTTTTATTTATTTTCTAAGATTCAAGAAACAATAGATGTATCTAGAATTTAGATCAAAAGAAAAAAAAATATATTGTTTATTTGACTATATTTATTAATTAATTGAAAATAAAAACTGTTAATTAAAGAAAGGGTACAGGACATATATGGTCCAAGGATCTGTTCTTTACTGGTTCACTTTGCCCGTTGTTAAACTCTGCCTGATTTAAAAGACCTTCCTTTGTTTAATCGCTGCAACTAACTGTAATACACTTTATGCTGCTGCGTTTGAAAATTGGATGTGCTTGTAAAGTGTGATTACAATGATCGATCTTGCCATGAAAGGAATCTGTAGGGTTGCTTTATCTGCTGATTTCTTCGTTATTTCTGACTGAGGCGGCCGAATCTCCCATCTTTTCAGCCAGATTGTGTGTTGCAGATTGTCTGCAAATAATTACTGGTAACATATTTTGTTGGTAAAATCACAAGAGGGCTTGACATTGTGTGAATTTTGCAAGTGCAATTCCATCCCTAAGTAAAAAAATTTACTCTTAAATGTAAGATTTTGACCGTTAGCGTCTCAAACCTAACGGATGTATATTTGGCCTAATCAAATGAGTTAGATGATGCAAACTATGTTAAATGAAAACTTTGGATGCTGACTCTAAGGGAAAGGTACAATGTTAGCGCTGTTGTAAACAATAAACAATACTAAAATCAAACCTCGGGCTGCCATTTAATTCTGGGAGAAAAGAGAATGTATAGCAAAGATATTCTTGTGAATGTTTATAAAAAATTCAATCATCCTTTTATATGAGACATCAATACCTCAACCGATACATGGACATTTTAAAAAAATTTGTGCATGACATTACAAATACAAATCGAATCTCGTTTTAAAATTAGATTGCAATGAAAATGGCAGCTGGAGGTTTGGATAATTATATTTCCAAGTTAAACAATAGAGGTAAACTTTGAGATATTGGTGAACAAGTTTCTAGTAGTTATGTAGTTACTATCACTTTAAATGGCATGTTGAATAATAGTAAAGTTTCTATCACTAGTTTGGCTGCAATAGAACATGCAGCTTCCATTGACAACTTAGTCTGTAATTGATATTAGTAATGTCCCGATTAGTATTTCCTAGATAGATATAAATGATAGTAGGATCTGTTGCATAGTAGTGGGCAAAATGCGTGACTACTTTTTCTTTATCTGGTGATTTGCCATTTTGGAATGTAGGTCAATTAGAGTAGGAGACCGGGATGGTGAGGAGGATTAAGAGCAAGTTGTAATTGTATCAAAAGTACGGACATGAAAATAGAGGGGTAAGAGCATTACTATAATAGAGAAAAGAATGAGTTATCAACATTGAGCAATATAGCCATTACTATCAACTAGTGGTGCCCCAAACAGATTGTCATGGTAGAATCAAGTAGTGCAATTACTCCAAAGCTCTCCATTATACAAGTAGTAACTACATTTAACACATTGTTAACTACAATACCTTAAAAAAAACTCCTCTAAGTCTTGACTAATAGATTGGGGATTAAAGTGAGAACGTTCTTCTAATCATGAAATTACATTTGATTAGGAAACTCAATGTGTATTTGATTGTATTATATGATGATAAATTAATCAACATATATCTTAATTCTTACATGAGAATCACTTGATTTCAATCCTTGAGTTATTAAAGAGGCGGTCCATAATGTATAGCTTGAGTAGCACGTACAAGACAACTATAAGCTATAATACTCTCTTAACAAGCATGTGGATACTTTTGAGCTATTATGTAGCTTCAAGCTACATATAGAAAGGACAAAGCATGAGGGGATTCTACTATTGTGGAGGTGATATCCCTAACTATAGATTGAGACCTATTGATATCCTAGGTTGTAGCACTCAAAGCATAGTGAGACCTTAAGATAATAAGAGTAGAGAGTGGAGGGACTACAATTCATACTCGATAGAGCTAGCTACATTAGCCTACTAAGTGGAGTTTTAGAGGGTCCATTAATAATGCCAACCAACTAGGACCATCTTAAGATTTAGGTTTTGATGGATCAAATTATAGTGCTATAAATAAACCATGTATGACTCAAAAGGATGGTAGTTGAGCTAAGGTTAGTGGTCTACAAAGTCAACCTCTATATGATAGCAACCATGGAAAGTATACAAACCACCTACTCTTGAGGGTTTAGGTAGTCAATTATTACGATGATATAGATTGTTGTACTATTTTTTGAGTCTTTTTACATCATATAGTGATTACTGCACATACATACGATAAACTCATGCATTAGTAAAGCTTTTTCAGATTGCAGATGTTTAATAACATTAATGTAGTGCTCATAAAGCATCCCAAGCTATTGTCAGCATTATTGATGATACATATTATAACCAATGATCCCTTGATGTTAAAAAATTAAGCATAGTATCTATAGTTTGAATGGAATTATAGTTTGAATATCATATACAAGATTATACAAGTTAGCATTAGTAGTTGTATGAATGATTATTAAAAAAAAAAATAATGCATTTTAAAGTTGTATGTGTTGATCTTTAACTTTTTTTTTCATAGTTTTGTGAACAATTTTATTAGTTTTTTTATTCAAAGCCTTAGCCCCCATTTAACTAAAGGTAGTAAGATGTAGAGAATCAATATAAAATGTGGAAATTCTCATGAAAGTACTTAAAATATTTATTTTTAAATGAGTAACTATGACTAAAACAAAAGAAATGGAGTCTACAATAATAAATTATAATATAATACAAATTAATTCAATAATATGAATCAAATTGGACCAAATTCAATCCATTTTGTAGATTAGTTTGTAGTGATTATAATGAAAGAATGAACTTACAAAAACAATGAAAACATTTTACCAATTGCATCCAATACATGGATTGAAAATGGCCAAGAAGAAGGAAAAGTATAAAGTGTTGAACACTTCCGAATGTTGAGGAGAGGGGGAGGGGGCAGTCGGGGGTGAGGGCAGTGAATCAACATATATTAAAACTTAACCATTCATTCATCATTCGTTCCAATTATCATATGTACAAAAGTAAAGAACATAAAAATTTAAAAAGATCAATCACACAAGGACACCAAAATTTTACATGGAAAACACAATATGGGAGGAGCCACGGTGAGAATTATCTCACTTTATGATAACTGGTTACAAAGTTTTAGGCTTTAGGCCAAGGAAGCTCATTGATCTTGATTTGGACTTGTAGGCTAAGATGCAAAACCTTAGGGCAAGATACAATGGACTTGCAAAACATTGAAGATCACTTCTTCAAAGAAAGATATAGTAAGTTTGATTACAAAGAACAATAATTGTTGAATTGAGCAGAAGCACATCCTCTGAAATGGTTATTGCAGTTCACTCTTCTAAACACCTAAAAATAAGTTCATTACTTCTTATTTGCATATATGCACCTTACATGACACACCATACACAACTTCTCATTAAACACTCACAATCCTTAAAGTGATCTCATCCTTTAAATATCATCCACACAAAGAAGGTACAACAATTAGACCAACCTAATTAGATGTAACGTGTACAGTATAAACAATTAGCCCAAAATACATTCTCCAAAGTAATGAGGAAGGGAAAAAATGTTTGTGAAGCATCACACCATGTTGACGCACCTTCCAATCAATACCAAATCATCACCTTCACATTATGATTTTTAAAAATGTATAGAGCACGATGTCTAGATTAGTGTCATATGGGTTTAAAAATAGATTTAGTAGTAAAAATTATTTATACATAAGGATATTCACATTTTATAATATTTTGAGACTTAGTGATTCAAAAATGATGGACAATTTATAAAATTAATTAAAAGTTTACATATATATAAAAATCGAAAACCCTCGATGGCAAAAAGGTGACCGACTGTAAAAAGCAAGGGAAAACAAATTGTGCAATTTCCATACCATAAAACCTACGAATCCATTGAAATTGATCTATTAGATATTGTAGATAGAGATATCTTTGCTTTCCAATAGATTGTGTTTATTGGAAGAGTCCTTGGAAGGAATAGAGGAAGGGCTGAAATCTAACAATGGATCAATAAGAATTGGCTAATGGACAAAGAAATTTATTTCACGCAAAGACAATTCTTCATAACTAAATTTTAAAATGAATATGATCAGAATATGATTCTAGAAAGTGGACCGTGGCAATTCAATGAATCTTAAATGTGTTCACATAAATATGGGTGCCAAATTTCAATCAGGTACTACCACAGATCCATCTAAAAAACCTTCTTGGGTATGCCTGTATAATTTGCCTTTGGAATACCAGGGTGAAAACAATTAGCAAAGGATAGGCGATAATGTCGGTCAAACCCTTAAAATAGATATGGGAGAGGAGGACATGATTCTTTTTGCAAGAATCCACTTAATTTTAGTTACAAATATTTTCAGAACTCTAAAACTGAAGACTTCAGCTAGATTTTAGACCCAAGAGATTGAAGTTGAAGAAGATAAATTATTTTGTTTAAAATGTCAAGGGAGAGTCCATAATGAGGAAAGTTGCAAAATTTCCGTTCACAATAAATGGGTTCCCAAATAGACCCCAACAAAAGAAGAAAAACCGTAGGACAACTGAGAAAGATGGGTGTGCAACTGGTAGGAGAAACTTCAATTCCCCCAACCAAAGATCAAATAGAAAATGAAAATGTCAATGTTGATCCTATAAACTAGAGCCTTAAGGAGGTAAACATAGAGGTGGTGAGGTGCCACCATTGGAAATCAATGAAGGGAACCAACTGTCTTCCCCAGCTATTCCATATCCTCTCTTTGAAACATCGGAGATTGAGGATGAATTGGATATTATAGAAATAAGAACTATTAGCCAGATGGTAGTAAATGTCAAAAAAGTGGGCGCTTCAAGAGTTAGGATATACGTAGAAAAACAAATAGCAAGACTGGAGGATGGACTCGTTCCAGACCAAACATCCATCAAATCCTATTTACTAAGATCCAGCAGAGGCAAACCCTCCCTTGGAGAAAAATGAAGATTCTCACATAGAACGTCAAGGGCTTAAATGCCCCTAATAAGCAGCATATGATCAAACACCAATTGAAAAATAAATTGATCGATATAGTATTGATCCAAGAAACTGAATTATCTAAAGAAAATGCAGAATTCTTTGTTAGAAATTGCTTTGGATGGAATGGCCATGCGCATAGCGCGAATGGATCCTCAATGGGCCTATGCTTTATGTGAAAGCCCAATAGGGTGACAGTTGAAATTTTGACAGAGCATCAAAATTGGATGAAGTGTGAGGTAAAGAGTGCATATCAAATCTTCAATTTACTCTCTACAACATTTATGGTCCAGTGAAGGCTTCCAATAAACAAAATCTGTGGAGAAACTTGAGTTTAGATATGCAGGGAATCCACCAAAAAATTATACTGGCCGGAGATTTCAATGCAATCATACACCCAAGTGACAAAGTTGGGGGTCTGGATAGAATGGCGCAAGCACAATTAGACTTTAGCAACTTTGTCGAGTCTAATAGATTAATAGACATTGTACCGTAGAACGAGAAGTATACACGGACAAATTACTGACATGGATTCTCTAACATAGCAGAAAGAGTGGATCATTTTTTGGTTTCTGGTGAATGGTTAAATATGCCCCTTCTTCCCAATACATCTATCAACCTTGTGCCAATCTTGGACCACTTTCGTGTGGAATTGAACATCGTCAAGGAATCACAGCCTACAAAAGAGCCAATTCAAATTTGGGAAGATGTGGTTCCGCTAGCTTAGGATGATAAAATTATAGAAATAATGGTGGAATGAGTCCTGACACATAAGCCTGACAAAAAAAGGTTTCTTTTGCAAATGCCTACAGGCTCTAAAAGATCATTTGAAGGAGTGGAATAGATAGGTTTTTCAAAATATATTCATAGAAAAACATAGAATCAAATAAGAGATGGAACAAGTTAGTGAGTATGTAATCCATAATGGTATGTCATAGTCCAAATTCATTAAGGAGAAAAAACTCATGAAAGAATATGAACAGGTATTAGCAAGAGAAGAGTGCTTTGGAGATCAAAATCTCAAGAGAGTTGTCTGAAGGAAGGAGACCATAACACTAAGTTCTTCCATAACTTGAAAAAAATGAACAGAAGCTAGAACAAAATTACTAAAATTTGTCATAGAAATGGTAGTCTTCTGACAAAAACCTAGGATATAGAGTTCCCTAATAAGGCAACCTTGGAAGAAGTAAAAGAAATCTTCCAACTCAACCCTAATAAGCCCCCTCACCTGAATGGCTTTACGGCTCTAGTTTCGAAGAAGCCGAATGTAATCTCCTTCGCAAAATTCAAACCCATATCACTCTACAACACTATATATAAAATTATAACAAAAGTAATGGAAAACAAACTAAATCAAGTCCTTCCAAAGATTATATTGCTTGAATAAAGAGGCTTTGTCCCCAATAGAAACATCATAGATAAAATTATAATAGCACACAAGATCTTGCACTCGATCAAGAAGGAGAACATGAGAGGTATCATCCTCGAACTAGATGTGAAAAAAGCTTATGATCATGTTTAGTGGAAATTCCTTATTTTGATTCTTAAGAGATTTGGATTTAATGATAAGTAGATAAAGAGGGTATTTGGGCGTATATCCTCTCCCCGATACTCTATGCTAATCAATGGGAGCCCATTTGGCTTCTTCCAAGTGGTTGTAATAGGGAGATCCTTTAGCTCCCTTCTTGTTTGTCATTATGAAAGATGCTCTAAGCAGGATGATTTTTTCTCTATATACGAGGGGTTTTATGTAGGGATTAATGCTATCCTCTCCTTCCCACATTTCTCTCACCAACTTTTTGTAGAAACGATATTGTACAACAGTCTTCGTTAACTAAGGCCACAAGTGTTAAGAAGGTTTTGTAGGAATACTGCAATGCATCAGGACAAGAGGTAAACAAGTAAAATTGTAAAATATTTTTCTTTAATACATGGCCAACAATGTAGAGAAGAATTGTGAGGACACCGGTTCATAATCAATAAAATACCATCTGCATACTTGGGTGTTCCACTCTTTTCAACGATAATAAAAAGTAAAATTTGGCTTGACACAACATTGAGTGTTGGAAAGGAAGATGGCTTGCAATGGCTGGAAGGATAATAATGATTAAATCGATGTTGGTGGCCATCCCTATCTATATGCTCTCCACAATGGAAATCGTGAATCGATCGGCTGAAGAAATTACAAATCTATAGAGAAAGTTCATGTGGGATGGGACAGGAAAACACCAAAAATCGTATTAGTAGCTTGGGATATAGTCGTGTCCAATGAATGGTGGAGGGACTAGTAGTAGGGACATCATTATTCAAAATAGAACTTTAGAGGCGAAAATGATATAGAGAATATACAAAGAATCCAATGCTTTATGGTGCCAAGTTCCACAAAAGAAATATCTGGATGATGAGTCCCCATGTGCATTCTAACCTTTGCTCGCAAATCCTCCACATGAATTTATAATATGGAACTTAATGAGAAAATGCAGGGAAGTTATAATTATCCACTTGTCCTAGAGAGTTAGAGATGGTAGACAAGGAAAATTTTGGACGGACTCTTGAAATAGTTATAAACCATTAATCAATATCCATGGTTTGGATAGGGCTCAGGAAACAACAAACCCTGTCATTGGTTAGAAAGTCAGGGACTATCTAGAGGTTTCCCAAAATCATATATTGATATAGCCCCAATGGAGAGAGCTACAAATGCTTGACGAAGATAGTAAGAGATCCTTGACAAAAAAAACATATCAAAGAGGAATATTGTACTAACATGTGGGAATGGTGAAGTTTTTTGTTGCGCCACCAAGTCTTGGAAATACTCTCCTAAACTTGGATACGAACTCTTGGGGTTGGGGAGAGGGGCAGAATGGGAATGCTGCCCTTGGAGGACAAAATTGTGTCAGGATTAACATGTTCTACCAATGGCAGGAGCATTCACATGGTTGGCGATTTAAAATAGTATACTCACAAGTGAAAGACTGATGAAACTTGGATTTATGGATCCATTTCATTGCCCTATGTTCCTCAAAGAAGAAGAAACCTTAAACCACTTGTGGGTCCAATGCGATGTAGACCAAGAATGCCGGAATTTTTTTTGAGCAAGTTCAATTTGCACGGCCCACTCCCAAAGTGTTTGAAAGGCATTTTGGCATGCTATCACATGCTACACAAGAATTCCTTTTGGGGTGGCTTATGATCTATGGTGCTGACAATGTTGATCTCACAACTGTGGAAGGAAAGGAATGCTTGAGTTTTTAGTGATAAAGTTTCATGTGTGAAGACGCTACTGAATCAAATAGAGGTCGCAACTAGTGAGAACATTAATTCAAAAATATCAGATGGCTCCCACCATGCATTCTCCACATGACATGATGATATATCAAAGGTTTGGCCCCATATTATCCCCACAAAGGGTGATATGATAAGAAATATTAGTAATCGACTGAATGCAAGATGGAACCTTCCCCCTCATGGCTGCTTAAAACTTAACTTTGACAAGGCCTCACATGGAAACCTAGGATTAACTGGAGTAGGATTCATAATTAGGGATGACTGTGGCAGGTTAGTTTGGGGAACGTCCATGAATATTTCGACTAGGACTAACAATGATGCAGAATTTGCAGCCCTTCGGTTAGCTTTGATACTCTGTAAGGACAAAGAGCTATCAAATCTAGAGATTGAAGGAGATTCACTAAATTTCATTCAAGTGGTAATAATAAAGAAAGCATAGAGTTGGAAGTCGAGCATGTTGGCTGACAATATACATGACTTTCCAAAGGATATAGGTGACTATACTATCAGTCACATTTTTAGAGAGGTCAATTTTGAGGAAAACTTCTTATATCTAACCACATAATTGACCAAAACGTCGAATCATTAATATCAAATGACATATTGACATGGAATGGTTTGAATCTACCAGTTGTCACTGATGAAAGGAATCAACTATAACAGGATATGGTGATAGTGTTGCTCTTTGGTACTTTTGTCCTCGATGACAAGAAAGAAAAAAGGTGATGTGTTGGCATACACGGACATACTGACTTGGCTGACGTGTTAAGTGTTTTTAAAACATGTTCTTTGGAGCCATGTTGGTGACACGATAGCTCTGACTTTGCATTTATGTTAATGACATTTTTGGTTTAAAATTGCTACGGTTTAAAGGGCATATTCCCCATGATACTTATTGTATCGAACAAGTTAATGTTTTTCTTGGAAGTTGCATTTGGCGTTTCATTTGTTTTGGTTTGGAGTCCGTCAAACCCTAACGCCGTGTGAGTCACAGTGCCGCTGGAGCTACAGAGCTCGAATCAGTTACAGAGAATGGTGCGAACAATGGTTTCATTCAAAAGATTAACGGTTGACTGGTTAGTTTATTTGTTCAGTTTGCGTTTAACAGGTATGGTTCTTGAAACACATGATTTAAGAGATTCTGTTTACCTTGGTTCGAATTTTTTAGTTATGCAAAATAAAAATAAGGAAGTGGTTGTGCTTTATTTTTGTTTTTCATGACTGGGAAATTAAAATGTCTTCCGTTTCTACTGTTTCCGTTGCACAGTTAGAATCAGTTATTTGTTTTTCAGTTTACAAATCTTGTAAGTTAACAGGTTATTTAAGATGAAAACGGGATTCTTTCTGGGTGTGCATAAAAACAGATTGACAAATCAGTCTGTGAGAAGAAAAACGGAGAAACACAGTGCCATAGTTTGAGTGTGAACAAAGTTCTAACATTAAAACAGAGAAATACAGTGCCGTGTTTTGAGTGTGAACAAAGTGGAAGCGTTAAACAGTGCCGTAGTTTAACAGAACCAGCCGAGGGTTTCTTGAGAATCAATACTCTGTTTTTGTTACAGAGTATATGAGGCTTCATTGAATTGAAACCATATTATTCAGTGTTTATTGATTTGAAATCATACAGTACAGAGTATTTGAGGTTTTATTTGATTTGAAATCGTATTGTTCAGGGTTTGTTGATTTGAAATCATACTGTTCAGAGTATATGAGATTTTATTGATTTGAAACTATATTTTCAGAGATTGGATAGTGTTGAAGAATATTATTGCAAAATTTTCATATGTACAGACTGATAAAAATATTCTCGCTCCAATCCCTGATGGTTTTGTGACTGCAAGAATAAAGTGCATGCATAAAATCACCAGTGGTTGTAGCTCGAGTTGAAATATACATTGATAAGAAGAGGGGTTGGTGCTCCTTGAGGCCTTGTGGTTTCTAAAACATGTGAACTGAGTTGGTGCTCTTTTTGAATTAACATAAGGGATCTTCCGAGTGGTTTTTCTACCCCAAGAGGGTTTTCCACTCATGCAAAATATTGTGTTATGTTGCATTGTCGTGTTTCATTCTGTTTACTAGTGTATGCTCTGATACATCATATTCTAGTCCTCTTTATCTCATACTCTGTTTAGTTGGATATATGTAATGCAATATTGAAAGTATTTTTAATGTTTCAAGTTTGTGTAATATTTTTAATACCATTTTGTTAAACAAGGTCTGAATCAGATGTTTTAGTTGGTTCAATGGTATACTTTATGCTGCATTAATGTACTCCTTCAAAGTGTTAAGTCTCAGCCATCTGTTCACACTGTGAATTAAAATTGTCAAGGTCCATAAAAGTATAACTCGTTAAAATTTTGTCACACTCTGATTCACCCCCCCCCTCTCAGAGTGTTTTCCACTTCCAACAAGTGGTATCAGAGCATAGGGTCCCTCATATAGGTCTGTCCTAGGGATTGTTCCTGGTCACTTGGAAGTTTGTTTTATGGCTCAAACTCAGGAAGGTGCTTCACTTTCAAGAGCTCCTCTTTTTGATGGAACTGATTATGTGTTCTGGAAAATTAGGATGGAAACTTATCTCATTTCAGTTGATCTTAATGTGTGGAATATTGTGATCACAAAATATACAGTTCCTTCTATTATTCCTACTGATCCTGATGATAAAACTAAGTATGAGTTAAATGCCAGAGCTAAGCATGCTCTCTTATGTGGTCTCACTAAAGATGTTTTTGTTAAAGTCATGCATTGTTCTTCTGCTTATGATATTTGGAAAAAACTTGAAACCATTTATCAAGGGGATGCTAAGGTTAAGGAGTCTAAAATCCTTACACTCAAAAATCAGTTTGAATCCTTAAGAATGAAAGAAGATGAAACAGTAGCAAGTTATTTTCTTAGAGTTGATGAAATAGTTAATTCCAGAAAGGGTCTTGGTGAAGATGTTGAAGAAAAGGAGGTTGTCAATAAAGTGATTAGAACCTTGTTACCCAAGTTTGAAACTAAGGTTTCAACCTTAGAAGAAAAGAAAAGTTTTTCTACCATGACACTTGATAATCTTCAAAGCATTCTTACTGCCTATGAGATGAGGATAGGTAATAATCCTTCTTCTTCAAAAGAAACAGCTTTTAAAGTAGAAAAGAAAGAAGAACCTGATAGTGACTCTGAACTTTCAGATGCTATAGAAGCCCTTTTTGTTAGAAAACTAAAAAAGAAATATAAGGGAAAATTACCTTTTAAGTGCTTTAATTGTGGCAAAGCTGGACACTTTGCTGCTCAATGTCCTCTAAGTGATCAAAACAGTGAAGAGGAAAAACCAGAAAAATTCTACAAAAAGAAAATGTGGAATCCTAAAAGGAGATTTAATACCTTCAAGAAAAAGAAGAGTCTTTTTACTAAAGAAGACTCTGGAAATGAATCAGATGATTCACCTTGTGAAGGTGATGAAACTCTATTTATGGCAGAATTAGAAGATGTAACTAGCAAAACAGAAAATGAATTTGAAGATCTAGATCAAGGAGAAATAGATCTTGAAGGAGAATTGTTGTGTGCCTTAAAAGAAATAAAGAGGTTAAAGAAACTTGCAGCCTCACATGAAAATTCAAATCAGATTTTACAAGTTGAGTTAAATGATGCAAATTTAGTGACTTCAAACTTGAAGTCCCTTCTTGAAGAAAGAGAAAAGAAAATTGAAACATTAGAACAACAGTCCACAAAACTTCAAAAACAAATTGAACAGTATGAAAGTACAATACATCTAAATGATATCTTGAGCAAGCAAAAATTGCATAAAGATTTGGCTGGTTTAGGGTTTGATAAAGCTGAATCATCAAGACAGAACACTAAGCCTGCAACTAGAAAATCATTTCAGACTTATAACAGAACAAAACCTTTTAGGTTTGGCTTCTTTTATGGATACTGTTTCTATTGCAATAGGTTTGGTCATAAGGTTAATACTTGCAGATTTCTGCAGCAAAGATCTCCTATGGTTGGGTACAATCAAGGATATGACTTTCCAAAAACAATAAAGTGTAATAAGTGTAACACTTTTGGGCATACTACTATACAGTGCAAAACAAAGGCAAGTCCTAATAAAATATGGAAACCTAAGTTTGTAACTGGTATTGAGCAATCAATGATAGTGCAAACTGCATTTTTCTCAAATAAGAAATCTTTATGGGTGTTGGACAGTGGCTGTTCACACCATATGACAGGAGATAGAAATAAATTTCTGCATCTTGAAGACTTTAATGGTGGCTTTGTACGCTTTGGGGATAATTCAGGAGCTTATGTTCGAGGTAAAGGTACATTATTGCTAAATGATGATACTCCTATTCATGATGTGTACTTTGTTGAAGGGTTAAAGCACAATTTATTGAGTGTCAGTCAAATTTGTGATAGTGGTTACAGTGTATCTTTTAGCTCTCAAGACTGTACTATCAAAAATAAATCTGGTAAAACTGTTGCTGCTGGTTTGAGAACAATTGGCAATGTCTATAGTCTTCTTGATTCCACTGACTATGAGAATAATGAAGGCATTTGTCTTATGGGTCAAATAGAAGAAAATTGGTTATGGCATAAACGCCTAGGACATATAAATTTTGACAATCTGGTTAGAATCAATAAAAATCAGAATGTTAGAGGTTTGCCTATTTTGAATAAACCATTCAATTTAGTTTGTAAAGCATGTTTGAAAGGAAAGCAAACAAAAGTGTCTTTCAAACCTAAAGAACATTCTTCTACTAGACCATTACAGCTTGTTCACACAGACTTATGTGGTCCTACAAGGACACAGTCTATAAATGGTGAAAAATATTTTATGCTTTTTGTTGATGACTATACCAGAATGGTATGGGTCACTTTCCTTAAACACAAATCTGAAGCATTTGATAGGTTTAAGATTTTCAGAAAAATGGTTGAACGAGAATCTGATCTAAAGTTGAAATGCTTGAGATCAGACAAGGGTGGTGAATTCACTTCACAAGAATTCATTGATTACTGTGAAAGACATGGTATTAAGAGACAATATGCTGCTACTCGTACACCTCAACAAAATGGAGTAGTTGAGAGAAAAAATAGAACAGTCAAAGAAATGGCTCGCACAATGCTTAATGAGGCAAATCTACCAGACAGATATTGGAAAGAAGCTGTACACACAGCTGTTTACATTTTGAATCGTGTTCAAATCAGGGTAAAATCTACCTTTACTCCTTATGAACTTTGGTATGGAAAAGCTGCTTCTATCAAATATTTCAAGATTTTTGGTGCAAAATGTTATCTAAAAAGAGATGAAGAAAATCTAGGAAATTTTGAGCCTAAAACTGATGAGGGTATCTTTCTTGGATACTCTACTCATAGCAAAGCATATAGATGTTTCAATAATAGACTGAATAAAATTGTTGAAACAATAAATGTAAGGTTTGATGAACAATTTTTGTTAAGTAATGATTTGCAGGGTATTGAGGAAGAGGAAATTACTTTAACAAAGGTTGATCAAGTTCCTAAACCTGCAGAAACAGAAAAGAAAAATGATTCATCAAGTTCTGATGAAGAAAATACAGAGAATTCAAATGCAGAGACAGGTACTCTTCATTATACACCCTCAAAAATTATAACAAAGAGACATCCTCAAAGTCAAGTTATTGGCAAAATAGATGCAGGTATTTTGACTAGGAGAAGGGCAAAAACAACTGAACAAGCTCAATTGGCTGAACATTTTTGTTTGATAACTGATTTTGAACCCAAAAATGTTTCTGATGCTTTATCTGATGAATGTTGGTTAAATGCAATGAAAGATGAAATCAGTCAAATAGAGAAAAACCAAACTTGGGAATTAGTAGCTAGGCCAGATGATAAGAATGTGATAGGAGGCAAATGGATTTTTAGAAATAAGCTTGATGAATCTGGGAAGGTTGTTAGAAATAAAGCTCGTTTTGTGTGTAAAGGTTATGCTCAGCAGGAAGGAATAGATTTTGGAGAAACATTCGCACCAGTAGCTAGATTAGAATCAATCAGAATTTTTCTTGCATACTCTTGCTTTAAAAAATTTAAAGTTTATCAGATGGATGTAAAAACTGCCTTTCTGAATGGTTATCTTGATGAAGAAGTGTATATGGAACAGCCGGAAGGTTTTGAAATTGCAGGCAAATCTGATTGTGTATACAGATTAAAGAAAGCACTCTATGGCCTTAAACAGGCTCCAAGAGCTTGGTACTCTAGACTGGATAATCATCTTAAAGCAAATGGTTTCACTAGAGGTGCTGTAGATAGCAACTTATATGTTAAACTTGAAGGTAATGATGTCCTAGTAGTTGTAATATATGTAGACGATATCATTTTTGGCTGTAATAATGACTCTTTATCCAAAAAGTTCTCTAAAATCATGGAATCTGAGTTTGAAATGTCTATGTTTGGGGAACTGAGTTTCTTTCTTGGTCTTCAAGTGTTACAACTTCAGCAAGGTATCTTCTTGTCACAAACTAAATATGCCAAAGAGATGATTAGAAAATTTAATATGACAGATTGTAAACCAGTCAGCACTCCAATGGAAACAGGCTGTAAATTGATCAAATCAGATGACTCACCTGCAGTAAATCAATCTGAGTACAGGTCAATGATAGGAAGTCTATTATATTTAACTGCATCTCGACCAGATTTAATGTTTGCAGTATGTCTAGTCTCTCGCTTTCAATCTGCACCTAAACAATCTCATTTGAATGCTGTAAAACGAATCTTTAGATATGTTCAAGGCACACTAGATTATGGTCTTTGGTATCCTCGCAATAATGACTTCACTCTTGTGGGTTTCACTGATTCTGATTGGGCTGGTTGTCTAGATGATCGTAAAAGCACCAGTGGAGCTGCCTTCTTTCTTGGTGATTGTCTTGTTGCTTGGCACAGTAAAAAACAAGATTGTGTCACTCTATCCACCGCAGAGTCAGAATACATAGCAGCCACTGCTTGTTGCACACAACTGATATGGATGTCTCATCAAATTACTGATATGGGTATTTCTACTATTAAGCCCATTTCAATCTATTGTGACAATACTAGTGCAATTGATCTTTCAAAAAATCCTATTATGCACTCTCGTACTAAACATGTTGCCATTAAACTTCATTTTTTACGAGATCAGGTGTTGGCTAATGAGTTTCAATTGGTGTTTGTTCCTTCACAAGCCCAAGTTGCTGACATTTTTACAAAAGCCTTATCTAAAGAAGTTTTTGAACGATTAAGGGATAGATTGGGAGTATTTTCTCAATCTACTCTTGTCTTCACCTAAAGAATACTTTGAGGGGGAGTGTTGCTCTGTTGCTCTCTTCTTTCCTTTTGTCCTTGTATTGAAAAAAAAAGAAAAAAAGGGGGAGAATTTGGTATTTGGTTATACAGTATTTATTTGGTTATACAGTATTTCATTTTTTTTGCAACAGTGAGTAACATTGGTATACAGTGACAGATTGGTATTTGGTTATACAGTATTGGTATACAGTGACAGATTGGTATTTGGTTATACAGTATTTCATTTTTTTTTGCAACAGTGAGTATACAGTGACTATACAGTGACAGATTGTACAGTTTGGTATTTGTGTTTTTTTTGGCATGTTTGACAGTATACAGTGACAGTATTTCATGTTTGACAGTATACAGTGATAAATTTTTCATTTTTGACAGTATACAGTGATAGATTGGATATTGTGACATTGGATATTGGCATTTTACAGACTTGGCATGTTATTGGCATTTCATTGGCATTACAGTGACATTACAGTGACAATTGACTTTTCAGGCATTGGAATTTCATTACAGTGGCACAAGCATTTTGGGTATTTCAGTTCAGTATTCTTGTTTGATTCAGATTGGGAGTTCATTATTTACAGAATTGCAAGTTCAGAGAATGTTTTTTTTACGACAAAGTTCAGTGGTGATGGCATTGTTTTTGATCCTTTCAGATGATGGCATTTTTCGTGGCAATAATTGTTTAAGTTTTTTCTTTTTTTTTGCCATCAAGGACAAAGGGGGAGTTTGTTGCTCTTTGGTACTTTTGTCCTCGATGACAAGAAAGAAAAAAGGTGATGTGTTGGCATACACGGACATACTGACTTGGCTGACGTGTTAAGTGTTTTTAAAACATGTTCTTTGGAGCCATGTTGGTGACACGATAGCTCTGACTTTGCATTTATGTTAATGACATTTTTGGTTTAAAATTGCTACGGTTTAAAGGGCATATTCCCCATGATACTTATTGTATCGAACAAGTTAATGTTTTTCTTGGAAGTTGCATTTGGCGTTTCATTTGTTTTGGTTTGGAGTCCGTCAAACCCTAACGCCGTGTGAGTCACAGTGCCGCTGGAGCTACAGAGCTCGAATCAGTTACAGAGAATGGTGCGAACAATGGTTTCATTCAAAAGATTAACGGTTGACTGGTTAGTTTATTTGTTCAGTTTGCGTTTAACAGGTATGGTTCTTGAAACACATGATTTAAGAGATTCTGTTTACCTTGGTTCGAATTTTTTAGTTATGCAAAATAAAAATAAGGAAGTGGTTGTGCTTTATTTTTGTTTTTCATGACTGGGAAATTAAAATGTCTTCCGTTTCTACTGTTTCCGTTGCACAGTTAGAATCAGTTATTTGTTTTTCAGTTTACAAATCTTGTAAGTTAACAGGTTATTTAAGATGAAAACGGGATTCTTTCTGGGTGTGCATAAAAACAGATTGACAAATCAGTCTGTGAGAAGAAAAACGGAGAAACACAGTGCCATAGTTTGAGTGTGAACAAAGTTCTAACATTAAAACAGAGAAATACAGTGCCGTGTTTTGAGTGTGAACAAAGTGGAAGCGTTAAACAGTGCCGTAGTTTAACAGAACCAGCCGAGGGTTTCTTGAGAATCAATACTCTGTTTTTGTTACAGAGTATATGAGGCTTCATTGAATTGAAACCATATTATTCAGTGTTTATTGATTTGAAATCATACAGTACAGAGTATTTGAGGTTTTATTTGATTTGAAATCGTATTGTTCAGGGTTTGTTGATTTGAAATCATACTGTTCAGAGTATATGAGATTTTATTGATTTGAAACTATATTTTCAGAGATTGGATAGTGTTGAAGAATATTATTGCAAAATTTTCATATGTACAGACTGATAAAAATATTCTCGCTCCAATCCCTGATGGTTTTGTGACTGCAAGAATAAAGTGCATGCATAAAATCACCAGTGGTTGTAGCTCGAGTTGAAATATACATTGATAAGAAGAGGGGTTGGTGCTCCTTGAGGCCTTGTGGTTTCTAAAACATGTGAACTGAGTTGGTGCTCTTTTTGAATTAACATAAGGGATCTTCCGAGTGGTTTTTCTACCCCAAGAGGGTTTTCCACTCATGCAAAATATTGTGTTATGTTGCATTGTCGTGTTTCATTCTGTTTACTAGTGTATGCTCTGATACATCATATTCTAGTCCTCTTTATCTCATACTCTGTTTAGTTGGATATATGTAATGCAATATTGAAAGTATTTTTAATGTTTCAAGTTTGTGTAATATTTTTAATACCATTTTGTTAAACAAGGTCTGAATCAGATGTTTTAGTTGGTTCAATGGTATACTTTATGCTGCATTAATGTACTCCTTCAAAGTGTTAAGTCTCAGCCATCTGTTCACACTGTGAATTAAAATTGTCAAGGTCCATAAAAGTATAACTCGTTAAAATTTTGTCACACTCTGATTCACCCCCCCCCTCTCAGAGTGTTTTCCACTTCCAACAGATAGGTTATGAGATTTGGTTGATCTTGGGGGTATACACCAGGAATGTCGGAATGACATTTCGATGGCAAGAGCAATGGACATTTGGCTATAAATCAAGTCTCTCTTCAGAAGCTTGAGTATGGGTTCAGAAAATAACAAATGGTGGGTTCATCCTCCAATAGGCGAGAGATGAAATTTATCCTAATACCTGAATGCAAGTCAGCAAAAGATTAGTTAAGAGAGATCTTTGTCCTCGAAGGAGATGTGGCTAAGGACGTGTTTCAAAAGATTCTGGGTGATAAGCTATTAGAGGGTCCTCATTCACACAGTATCATACATCTGGAGCGGTTAGTATATAATGTAGCAAGAACTACCAGAGACCATATTGATGTGGAAAAGGCTATTAATCCAATGGTTTTCCTAGGTCTACGTGAACCGACTATCAAAGCCCTCTGAAAGATGAAGACAAAATCTTTTTTGGCCTGTTGTGGATGAGTTTTGAGTTAAGGAGGTGATAAAAAACAAGGACAAGATGGATATGGCGTTTCTAATGAGGAACAGTCTAAATAGCAACAACATGAAGAGCTATGAGTTCATGATTGGTGAAAATGATGATTTTTTTTTTCTCTTGATAGATTCTCTCTTTGTGTCAATTAATATAATTCTAAATTTCCCTATTTTTAATGGAAAATGAACTATCCCTTAGGTAACAATTTGCCCCAGAAAAATAGATATTGAAAATCCTCATATAAATCCATAGAATTTTCTAATGAAATGTGAATATGATGCTCTTATGCATATTTACACAAATAGTGTTTGTCAATAAATTTCATCATGTTTATATTTCTATGTCCAAGATATGGGTTTAAAATTTAAAATCTATGATTAAATCTAATAAATGAAGAAAATATAATTTTCAAAGTATAGTAAAAGTAGATATTTTGGCCATGTAAACTAGATAATAGGTCCTATTAGATGCATGATATATTTGAGAGTAGATATTTGATTCATCAAAACTAGGTAACTAAGGGTTGAGTGTCTAATATGATATCTTAATAGACATCCTAGGTAGACTAAATATTCATCTCAACTCGACTATTTATTTAGCTCCACCAAAAAAAAGGGTAAATCCACACACATCTTCATCCTCAATTCTATGTATTATTTTCTTGGATTTTGGTATCTTCTAAAGCTACATTCAATATATTATATGGATCACTAAAATATTTTCTATAGGATAATGGGAACATAAGTAAAGTATTTTGTTTGGAATGCTTCTTCTACATGATATTAGATGGAATAGTGTGCTACTTTATATAGATCAATGGTGAATGGTTTGAAGTATTTTTGGTGTAAACATTAGAGTTGCTAATTTTAAATAGATCAAGTTTATGTAGAAGCCCAAATCTTATTAGAAATTCTCATCGCCAACAAAATTGAACCTTTCAAAAACTTAATTGATCTCAAAAAAATGTTTTTTCCCTATTTTCACTTTATCACTTTAAGACCCCATGAAGATCTCATTGACCCTTATAATATCCTACTTTTATTTGTCCACCTTTATAAAGTGTCCCTTTGAGAAATAACTAAGTTTCTTAAGAGTTGTAAACACTACTTAGTTCGTCGCAAACCAAAGTCAATTCACATGTAGTTCTTTTCTTTTCTTAAAGAACTCAATAAGGCTTCACACTTTTTTCATTCCATCGGGCCTAACTCATTCACATGAAATATGGTTTCAATTTAGGATTCTATAATGATTTATGCCTATAGTGATTATTTCAATTATGAAATAATAGCATTTCAATAATAATTTAATAAATATTTATTTCTCTATAACTAATAGAATGTCTAAGATGTTTAATAGTAATAACTAAGTTTCTTAAGAGTTGTAAACTCTACTTAGTTCGTCACAAACCAAAGTCAATTCACATATAGTTCTTTTCTTTTCTTAAAGAACTCAATAAGGCTTCACACTTTTTCCATTCCATCAGGCCTAACTCATTCACATGAAATATGGTTTCAATTTAGGATTCTATAATGATTTATGCCTATAGTGATTATTTCAATTATGAAATAATAGCATTTCAATCATAATTTAATAAATATTTATTTCTCTATAACTAATAGAATGTCTAAGATGTTTAATAGTATTTTATATATTGAAGTATAAGTTGAGCAGGTGTAATTTGACATGGAATAATTCTAAACCATTGTAGGGTAATGGAGAAATGACCATTGTGTAATAATTATGGTGTCTTTAGATTATTTGTGATACGATTCAATTTCTTATGGTTTTGGCTTGTCGCTAAATAAAGAGGGAAGCACTTTACTAGCTTATCATGCTCTCTACATATTATTTTTACATCAAACTGAATATCGATTGCACATATATTTCTCATATAAGCACCAACATTAGTCCAATAGAATGTCCTTACAATCAAACACAATAGAAATCATTAATGCAAGACCAAGAGTCACTACATAGAAATCCACTTTTATTTAGAAAACACCTCCAAGGGAAGACCAAAAGTCACAACTTAGAATTCCACCTTAGATATCCCTATGGACAATTAAACTCGGGTATCCATAATAGGAACCCAACATTTTAACCAATTAATCTCAACCCCTTGGACATTTTTTATATATTCTAAACATCGATTGCCATAATATAATATTAAATTATATAGGCCTCTTCTTGCAATCATACTAAACTTTCTTATATATCAATAATTCTTTCTAATATATAGAGATCACAAGAAAGATAAAAAATTGATGATGTTTTAATTGCATAAGGTCACATATCTAATCAAAATTAGATATGGTGATTATTATAATAAATAAAACCATACTCTTCATTTTACATTTTTTTGGCTATATGAAAAATTACTGCTATAAATTATAAATTTATTAATTTATAGATGATTCTTTCCTTGATGATTGAGACCCCTTGCCTGGCCTCTCTACCACTAAGCTTAGCCCCATGTGAACTATATGCGTGTGACTTTATATCCACCACCTATTTTTAGAATATATATACTATTATTTGTTATTAATAATAATAGATGTATGCAAAGTACACTTATTCAAATTTAATATTTTATATAATTTAATCTGTAAAAGACTCCACTAATTGAAAGCTACAATAAAAATAAATAGAAAGTAAAGAAAGGCAGTATTTTAATATTCTATCCCTGTGAATGATTAAAAAAATCTTGACTTTAGAAATCACTATCATCATTTCATTCATTTTGGAAATTATTAATTTTTGTTAAACTTTAGAAATACAAATTTATCTTCCTCTGAGAGCATCGGATGTGAGCGGATCCAATGAATCTACACCATGACAAAATTTCATAACGGAAAAAATAGAAGTCGACGTGGTCGTTGAGTTCGGACTGTAAGTGAATCCTTTTTCTCAATCTTTCTTTCATGCAGAAAACCAGAGGAGTAGAAAAAGGAAAGATGAATCTGAAATTAGGAATTTTGCAGAGCTCGATGATTTAGAAATAAGCTTTTTTCTCTTACTTTTTGTTTCAAAGGTTAGAAGCAAAACTGCAACTGTTATTTGAGGTTGTGTTCACACCAAAACAAACAACTGGCCTTTTCTTTGGTATGGGTTTAAATAGTTCCAGTTTCAAAGGTTATGAGAATCTATGTAAAAATAATCAACTGACCTTTTCTTTGGTAGGAGTTCAATAGTTCCAGTTTCAAAGGTTATTAGAATTAGTGTAAATAAGCTGGATTTGCATAAGGTTAGAAGCAAAACTGCTACTATTAATATGGGCTTAAATAGTTTTCGTTTGAAAGGTTATGAAAATCTATTTAAATAAACTGGATTCGTATAAAGCAAGTTAAAGTTTAGAATATACTGTTTTAAGTCGAAATAAAAGGATGTATCGTAATATTCTAGAAACTGATGGATATATGAAGAATCCAGGTCAAAAGAAAAAGGGCACATTGTTTATCTCAATCTTAAAATGTACATTTAACAATATTTCTTATTTAATTGAAAATAAAAACCCTTAATTAGAGAGAGGGTACAGGCCATATAGTCTAAGGATCTGCTCTTTACTGGATCACTTTCCCAGTTGTAGGGAACGCTACAATGTTAGGGCTATTGTAAACAATGCTAAGATCAAACATCGAGCTGCCATTCCATCCATAGCAAAGATATTTTTGTGAATGTTTATAAAAAAATTAATAATCCTTTATATATGGGACATCAATACCTCAAACGATAC
This sequence comes from Cryptomeria japonica, assembly GCF_030272615.1. Classification (NCBI taxonomy): domain Eukaryota; kingdom Viridiplantae; phylum Streptophyta; class Pinopsida; order Cupressales; family Cupressaceae; genus Cryptomeria; species Cryptomeria japonica. Next base: position 33,256,419 of record NC_081410.1, on the reverse strand, counting down.
ATGGCCATTTTTTAAAAATTTGTATGAAATTACAAATAAAAATTGAATTCTAGATTTAGAAATTAGATTGCTTTCAATGAAAATGGCAGCTGAAGGTTTAAATAATTATATTTCCAAGTTAAACAATCGAGGTAAACTGGGAGATATTGGTGAACAAGTTTCTAGTAGTGATGTAGTTACAATCACTTTAAATGGTATGTTGAATGATAATAAAGTGTCTATCACTAGGGGAGAGGGCCCAGTAGTCATGAGGGCTAACTTTGTCAACATAAAGCCATCACATGCAATATTGAAAGACCTCTATTTTCTTTTAGAAATGTAAAATGTACAGTTAGCTATCTACAACTAAGGTTTGAAGGTGTGACTCATCATGCAACTCGTCAAAACAACATGTCTAGTGCAAAGTGTCCAAAAAATGACTTTTAAAAGATTCGACCAAAACTTAATCTAAAAATCCCTAAGAGTTGAATAAAAAAATATCATTTGTAATTAATATAATGTCGTATTTTTATGTAAAATATAACTTATATGCAACTTAAGTGGACCAAATTCTTATTAGTAATCATAAATGTGTGTTATCTTTAACTTTTATATCTAATACCAAAATACCAATAGTTGAACTCAAAAAAATATTTGTTGTCATAAAAATAACATATTATTATAGAGAGCGATGCTAAGCTCTAGGGTTTTTGGGTGTGCAGAGGCGGATGCCGAGGAGGGAGGCAGGGACAATGAAGATGATGGTTGGGATCTTGAGCGGTGAGGGATTGAAGCCAGCCTTGGGTCAGGATCCCTGCCTTCTATCTCTTGGCTCGCTCCCTGTTTTTCCCCATCATGCTTGTTGTATGTTGGGTTGTGGGGACGAGGGTTTTCTCGCTCCTCATTCTTGGCGTTGCGGCTTGATGCTTGGGCCTTGACTGATACTGGGTCTACAACTTCTGGTGTGGATGCATTTTCAACTGGTGGTAGGAGGATGATGAAGTCTTTTTTTTCCCTATTGCCATCGATCAGTGGAGATTTTCATGGATGTACATACGCTTTATGCGTGTGTGTTGGTTTGGTGATGAAAGGGTTTGTGATCTGCTCTCATGCCCTATTTTCATGAGTTGGGTACTGAGACCCCTTTGTCGCTGGTCCTCCATAGCTATTGGGGTTTGGAAGAGCAAAATTTCTATCAGCACCCACTTTGTTTGTCTGTTTGTGAGATAGGCTGGTCTGAAGCAGCGAATCTTTTGGGCCTGTTGGTTTTTTTGTGAGAGGCTCCCTCCTTGTTCTGTGTTCTCGCGAAGAAGCTATTTCTTCCTTGACTAGGAGATCTTCATGGTTGTACATTTGAGGGCT